>NC_044393.1:49321135-49624165 GCF_006542625.1 Nomascus leucogenys
GGTTTGGCCTTGCTTTGAGAACATTTAAATGATTTTCCTCAACAGCATTTGCTACTTTTGTCTGATAACATGGGGCTTTGACACAGGAGTCCTTGGGTAACTCCAAAAGGTCAATTGAAAATAGTATTTCAATCAATTTCTACAATAAAGAATTCACCACTGGATGCTTATGGCGAGCAGCTTGAATTCCTTTCACCTTATGAGTCTATTGAAAATGTATTTTATTCCATATGCACTATTTCTAGGCTATTGTTCTTGGTAACTTTCCATCCTTTGCCATCTTTGATCTGTAAAGAAACAGATCGGACATTTTGAAATCTTTTGACCCAAGTCAGCTAGTTTGCCAATTAAATCACTCATTAACTTGAATTTATATTCCAAGCAAATCCTTTAGACTTATTTAAAGCACTTAATTTGAGGTAAAAAATATTTGCATGTTTTGTAAAAGGACTTACTATGTTATGCTGGTTTTCCTGCAAGTACTAAATTTCATATCAAATTTTAATGAGCTTCTGAACGTGACTTCCCAAGATTTCCAATGGATGTGCCAA
This sequence comes from Nomascus leucogenys, assembly GCF_006542625.1. NCBI lineage: Eukaryota > Metazoa > Chordata > Mammalia > Primates > Hylobatidae > Nomascus > Nomascus leucogenys. Next base: position 49,321,687 of record NC_044393.1, read on the forward strand.
CCACCTGTGGTCCCTTGACTTGTCTTTCTGTTAGCTCTGATGGCTTAGACTACTCCTCCAGTCATGCTTTCAAGCCCATGGAATTGCCTCTACTCTTAGCCATGACACTCCGTGAGCTTGTAGACCATAATAATTTTATGTGAAAGCTTTGTCAACACTCAGTCACTATCAAATCCGTCACTCAGTCTCTGGTCTTGAGAAAAACCTCCTTCATCCTTGAAAGTATAGAGAGCTCCATAACATATTTGCAGATTATAAATAAATGCAAATTCATAAATATATTTTTAACAATGTAAACAAGTTTAATTCTTCTGGATTTTGTATAAAATTTCTACTTATAATTAAAAATCAGCTTCACAAATTGTATTGGTTTCTTAACTTTAAAATTATTCTACTAAGTAATATAGATAGTAAATTATTTGGGAGGCCAAGGCAGGTGGATCACAAGGTCAGGAGATCGAGACCATCCTGGCTAACATGTTGAAACCCCATCTCTAATAAAAATACAAAAAATTAGCCGGGTGTGGTGGTGGTTGCCTGTAGTCCCAGCTACTCGGGAGGCTGAGGCAGGAGAATGGTGTGAACCTGGGAGGCGGAGCTTGTAGTGAGCCGAGATCTCGCCACTGCACTCCAGCCTGGGTGACAGAGTGAGACTCCATCTCAAAAAGAAATATATAGACAGCAAATTAAATCTGTTTTCAATTTTAAAACACTTATCTGTCAAATATTCAAACTTTAAAATGTTATAAATGTATTGACTATAAAATGTAAAACAAAATAATTTTATTTACATTTTAAATTTAAACTCAGTGATAAAGAATGATATATAAATATGTATTACTGTTTATTCAGTAGATATAAGCATGGACATAGACATTTACCTGTGTAATTGTTCACTACAAAAAATTTGTTTGCCTTTCTCAGTCCACAGCAATTGCATCTAACCTTTCTGAATACATGAATGCACTCATGAATAGACTAACTTATCAGGCAATTGTTTATTTATTCATAAAATATACAAATCCTAGATTGGCTGATATTTCAAGGTAAAGCATTTATTATTTTCAAGGTTTTTATATGCAGCAACAAATAGATAACTACTTAGTAGCCTTGTTAGTCTTTTAATTGTATTTTTAAAAATCACATAAAAGAACATTAGGTAGAAAAATATTGCCCTTTACTTTGAAATTTAATAACGCATCCTAAGTTTTTAAAAAACTACTATTTCTTTTTTACAGTTTTTTTTTGTTTGTTTGTTTTTTTTTTTTACCAAATACGACACTGAAAAAACTAATAAATAATATTGGACAGAAATTTTTTTGTATATTTATGCCATTGACTTATATTAAATATTAGTCCACTAAAATGTGATTTATATTAAAGGTATGTTTTTTCTTCTAATGGAGGATAATAATAAAACTTTGAAAATATTTTGCATCATTATTTAATAGTGTATTAGTTCATTTTCACCAGCTGATAAAGACATATCTGAAACTGAGAACGAAAGAGGTTTAATTGGACTTATAGTTCCACATGGCTGGGGAGGCGTCAGATCATGGTGGGAGGCGAAAGGTACCTCTTACATAGCAGCAGGAAGAGAAAAATGAGGAAGCAGCAAAAGCAGAAACCCCTGATAAAACCATCAGATCTCGTGAGACCCCATTTTTTGAGGAGACATTCAAGCTGGCTAGAGAAATTAGCATAAAAAGAAAGGATCCTAATGTTAATTCCCAAGGCCATGGGGAAAGTGTGCCCAGGCCATGTCAGAGACCTTCACTGCAGCCCATCCCATCACAGTCCCATGAGAATAGCATGGGAGTCCCATGAGAATATTCATGAGAATAGTATGAGAAAGACTGGCCCCCTATGATTCAATTACCTACCCCTGGGTCCCTCCCACAACATGTGGGAATACTGGGAGATACAATTCAATTTGAGATTCGTGTGGGGGCACAGCCAAACTATATCATTCTATCCCTGGCCCCTCCAAATCTCATGTCCTCACATTTCAAAACCAACCATGCCATCTCAACAGTTCCCCAAAATATAACTAATTTCAGCATTAACCCAAAAGTCCACAGTCCAAAGTCTCATTTGAAACAAGGCAAATCCCTTCTGCCTATGAGCCTGTAAAATCAAAACCAAGTTAGTTACTTCCTAGTTACAATGGGGGTACAGATATTGGGTAAATAAAGCCATTCCAAATGGGAGAAATTGGCCAAAACAAAGGGGTAACAGGGCCCATGAAAATCTGAAATCCAGCAGTGCAGTAAATTTTAAAGATCCAAGATGATCTCCTTTGACTCCAGGTCTCAGGTCCAGGTCACACTGATGTAAAAGGTGAATTCCCATGGTTTTAAGCAGCTCTGCCCCTGTGGTTTTTTAGGCTACAGCCTCCCTCCTGGCTGCTTTCACGGGCTGGCGTTGAGTGTCTGCGGCTTTTCCAGGTGCACAGTGCAAGCTGTCAGTGGATCTACCATTCTGGGGTCTGGAGGATGGTGGCCCTCTTCTCACAGCTCTTCTCACATGCAATTATGCTCAACTTGCATAATTGTATTTGCATCATTAAAAGTAATTACTAGGCAGTGCCCCAGTAGGGACTCTGTGTGGGGGCTCTGACCCTACATTTCTTTTCTGCAAAGCCCTAGCGAAGGTTCTCCATGAGGGCCATACCCCTGCAGCAAACTTCTGCCTGGGCATCTAGGCATTTCCATACATATTCTGAAATCTAGGTGGAGGTTCAAAAACTTCAATTCATGATGTCTGTGCACATAGAAGTTCAATACCATGTGAAAGCTGCCAAGACTTGAGGCTTCCACTCTAATGCCACAGCCCGAGCTCTATGTTGGCCCCTTCTAGCCATGGCTGCAGGGGCTGGGACACAGGGCACCAAGTCCCTAGGCTGCACAAAGCACAGGGACACTGGGCCTGGCCCACAAAACCACTTTTTCTTGCTGGGCCTCTGGGACTGTGATGGGATGGGCTGCAGTGAAGGTCTCTGACATGGCCTGGACACACTCTCCCCATGGCCTTGGGAATTAACATTAGGATCCTTTCTTTTTATGCTAATCTCTGTAGCCAGCTTGAATGTCTCCTCAAGAAATGGGGTTTTCTTTTCTACTGCATTGTCAGGCTGCAAATTTACTGAAATTTTATGCTCTGTTTCCCTTTTAAGATGGAATGTTTTTAACAGCACCTACGTCACCTTTTTAATGCTTTGCTAATTAGAAATTTCTTCTGCCAGATACCCTTAATCATCTCTCTCTAGTTCAAAGTTCCACAAATCTCTAGGGTGGGGCAAAATGCCTCCAATCTCTTTGCTAAAACATAATAAGAGTCTCCTTTGCTCCAGTTCCCAACAAGTTCCCCATCTACATCTGAGACCACCTCAGCCTGGACCTTATTTGTTCATATAATTATCAGCATTTTTTTCAAAGCCATTCAACAAGTCTCTAGGAGGTTCCAAACTTTCCCATATTTTTCTGTCTTCTTCTGAGCTCTCCAAACTGTTCCAACCTCTGCACGTTACCCAATTCCAAACTTGCTTCCACATTTTCGGGGATCTTTTCAGCAACACCCTGCTCCTAGTACCAATTTACTGTATTAGTTTGCTTTCCTGCTGTTGACAAAGACATACCCAAAACAGAGAACGAAAAGAAGTTTAATTGGATTTACAGTTCCACATGGCTGGGGAGGCCTCAAAATCATGGCAGGAGGTGAAAGGCACTTTTTACATGGTAGTGGCAAGAGAAAAATGAGGAAAAAGCAAAAGCAGAAATCCTTGATAAATCCATCAGCTCTTGTGAGATGTATTCACTATTAGGAGAATAGCACAGGAAAGATCAGCCCCCATGATTCAACTACCTCCCACTGGGTCCCTCGCACAACATATGGGAATTCTGGGAGATACAATTCAAGTTGAGATTTGGTAGGGAACAGACAAATCATATCAAATAGATTCATTTATTTTAGAGTAGATGACTCAAGCTAGTTCTAGAATCAAGCAAGAAATATTTTTAAATGGAAAACATTTAATATCACAATGCTTGATCAATTTGTATAATTATATTTACATCATTAAAACTAATTACTAGGTTTTTAAAACCTGCATCTCCATTTTAAAAGGTATATTTAATCTCCATTTTAAAAGGTATATTTAATATAAAAAGAACTTCTTCCAAATATATGAAACTTGATTCAAATAACCATATTCTTCCTTATAAAATCCAAATGTGTATGAAGGAAGCAGCAGATGACGTGATTCAGATAATCAGATAGCATGGCATGAAGAGGGGAGAAGGCAGGTCATAGCATCAGAACAGAGCTCTCATGGCAAGGAATAGATACATATAAATAGTCAACAAAGAAGTTCAGGGAGATCCAAAGCACAGCATACTAGACCATATGAAAGTACAGAAGAAGAGTTAAAGGTTCGTTTAGGACACTGTTTAGAATTCTTTTGGACTATGTTGAAGTTCCCAGTTCCTAAAACATGGAATTTGAAGCAAGGAGAGACATAGGCACTCAGAGGGTCATTAAACCTGTTGATTAAAAATGCATTATTATATTTATTGAAGTCAAGAATAAGCTGATGATAACTTTAGGTATCATTATGTTAAATGGTTCTAAAGTATATGTAGTGAAACTAAGTAAAGAAACATGCAATGAGAGTACTGTAGTAAGTCATTTTCTAATTCTACAAACAGTAATCAGTGAGAAAATATAAGGAGGAAGCAATTAAATTTACATTAGCAACAACAAAAAAACAGAGTTCATAGAAATAAATCTAAGAAATTTACAGGACTTTGAAAAAGAAAACATTTAAACTTCACTAAGAACATAAAAGAAGACCTGAAAGAATGAGAAGATGTTTATTCTTCTTAAATTGAAAAAGGCAGTTATACAAATGCTGAATCACATCCAACTTATGTGATTCCAATGGGGGACAAAAAGGTTTTAGAGGAAACTGACGAATTTTATTCTAAGTATTCTAAAGAATATAGAAAATTCAGCATGTGAGGGTAAAATTCTAAAATGCAGGCGCGGGTGTGGTGGCTCACACCTGTAATCCCAACACTTTGGGGGGCTGAGGTGGGCAGATTGCCTGAGCTCAGGAGTTTGAGACCAGCCTAGGCAACATGGCAAAAGCCCATTTTTACCAAACAGACACACACACAAAATTAGCTGGGCTTGGTGGAGTGCACCTGTAGTACCAGCTACTTGGGAAGCTGATGTGGGAGGATCTCTTGAGCCTGGGAGGTCAAGGCTGCAGTGAGCTGAGGTTGTGCCACTGCACTCCAGCCTAGATGAGAGAGGGAGACCCTGTTTCAAAAAAAAATACAGTACTGATGATTTGCACTGGCAGATTGTACATTTCGATACTAAAATAAGTACCTGGTCCTGTATAAATTTTGTCTGATCAACAGAACAGAGTTTGTTCAATAATCAATGTAACATTTAGAATCTGTGATATAAAATCTTTATTCAATACATAGAATTGACATAATTATCTAGCCATGTGAGGAAAATACATAGATATACCTGTATACCTATCTCTTTACTTATATACAGCTAAACAATATGAGCTAATATAAGCTAATTATGACTAATATGAGCTCTCAGACCAAAAATTCCAAAGAGCAGTCATAAGGAAACTCAGTGATCTCCAAGACAACACAGAGAAGTAATTCAGAAATTTATCAGAGAAATTTAACAAGGAGATTGAAATAATTTTAACAGAAATCTTAGAACTGAGAAATACATTTGCTGAATAAAAGAGTTCATCAGAGGCTCTCAACAGCAGAATGGATAGAGAAATGGAAAGAATCAGTGAGCTCTAAGACAGCTTTTGAAAATTACATGGTCAGAGGAGTAAAAAAATGAAAAGAAATGAAGATCACCTAAAAGATATAGGAAATTATCTCAAAAGACTAAGTCCAAGAATTATTGGTGTTCAAGAGGGAGTTGATCAAGAACAAAGGATAGAAAGCTTATACAAAGAAATAGTAACAGAAAACTTCCCCAAACTTGAGGAAGATATAAATATGCACATATGGGAAGGTCAGAAAACACCAAACAGATTTGACCCAAATAAGACTACCCCAAGGCACATAATAATTAAACTACCAAAGGTCAAGAACAAAGAGAGGAGCCAATAAGCATCAAAAGAAAAAAAAAGTAAATAATATATAAAGGAGCTCCAATTTACCTGGCAGACTTCTCAGCAGAAACCATACAGGCCAGTGGGGTGAGAGACATTTTCAAAGTGCTTCAAGCAAAACAAAAACTGCCCTCCGAGAGGGCAACAAAGCTTGTGTCCAAAGTTTGGTTACAACAAATCTATCCTTCAAATACAAAAAAGATAGAAAATCTTTCCCAAACAAAAGATAAGAGATTCACCAACACCAGCTCGATCTCACAAAAAAAATGCTAAAAGGAGTTCTTCAATTTGAAAGAAAAAAACACAAATGTGAAAAAAAGAAAACATTTGAAGGTATAAAACTTACTGATAACATTAATTAGGTGGACAAACCAAGAATACTCTAATACGGTAATTGTGGTGTGCAATCCACTCATAATTTTAGTATGAAACTTAAAAGACAAATCTATTGAAAGCAATAACGGCTATGGCAACCTGTTAGGAGATGAGCAATATTAAAATATATAAATTGAGACAATAAAAAGTCTAAATGGAGGGTGATATATCTAAAGTTCTAAGGAAATTTTTAAGCTTTTTCTTTGTTTACTTCTACTTTTTTGTGCATGAACTAAGATAAATTGTCATCTCCTTGAAATAACTTATTATATAAGATTCTTTTTGTAAACCTCAAGGTAACCACAATGCAAAAATCTGTAATAAATACTCTAAAAATAAAAAGCAAGAAATTAAAACATACTATTAGAGAAAATAACCTAACCACAAAGGAAAAAATAAACAAAGGAAGAGAGGAGTTACTAAGCAATCAGAATACAAGCAACAAAATGGCAATAGCAAATCCTGAATATAATGGGACACAATTTTCCAATTAACAGACAGAATGACTGAATGGATGAATAAATAAAACTCAACGATATGCTGCCTACAAGAAACCCACCTCACATAAAAAGATACACATATACTGAAAGTGAATGGATGGAAAAAGATAGTTCATGAACATAGGAATTTAAAAGAAAGAAGGAGTAGCTATACTTAGATAAAACAGATAAATCAAAGACTATAAAAAGAGACAAATAAGGAACATTATATACTGACAAAGTGGTTACTTCAGCAAGAGAATATAACAATTATAAATATCTATGCACTAAACATGAGGGCACCCAAGCATATAAAGCAAACATTAATAGATCTAAAGAGAGAGATAGACTGTAATATAATAATAGGAGAGGACTTCAACACTCAACTCTCAACTGTTTCTCAGTAATATCATCCAGACAGAAAATCAACAAAGAAATGCTGTAGTTAAACAGTACTCTAGAACTGCAGAAACTAAACAAATACACAGACATTAAATAACATGGTCCTGAATGACCACGAATAAATTAAAAAGGGAATTTTAAAAGTTTGAAACAAATGAAAATGGAAATACAACATACCAAAATCTATGAGATAAAGCCAAAGCAATACCAAGGGGAAAGTTTATACAATAAACACCTAAATTTAAAAACTGAAAGACTTCAAATAACCTAATGATGCATAATGAAGAGCTACAAGAAGAGGAAGAAATCTTCTAATCTAAAATTAGTAGAAGGAAAAAAATAAAGATCAGAAGAGAAATAGATGAAATTGAGACTAAAAAAAAGCAGACGATCAATGAAGTGAAAAGTTGATTTTCTAAAAAATAAAAAAATAAACCTCTACCTAGAATAAGAACAAAAGAGAGAACATCCAATTAAATAAAATCAGAAATAACAGGGAGACATTGAACAATTATAGAATACTTAAATACAAAGAATCTTTAGAGATGATAAGGAACAACTATACACTAACAAATTGGAAGGCATAAAGGAAGTATATAAATCACTGGACACAGCCTACCATGATTAAACCATAAGGAAATAAAAACCTCAACAAACAAATAATGAGAAACAAGAAGAAAACTATAATAAATAGTCTCTGATCAAAGAAAAACCTAGGATTTGATGGCTTTACTGCTGAATTCCACCAAACACTTAAAGAATAAATAATACCAATTCTATTCAAACTCTCCAAAAAAATTGAAGAGGAAGAGAATACTTCCTCTCATTCTATGAGGCCAGCATTACCCTGATTTTAAAACCCACAAGGACAGAACAACAACAACAAAAAAGGAAACTACAGGCCATTATTGCTGATGAACATAAAGGCAAAAATCCTCAGCATAATATTTAACACTAGCAAATTGAATTTAACTATACATTAAAAAGGTCATTCACCACAATCAAGTGGGATAATCTCAGGAAGCAAGGATTGTTCAACATACATAAATCAATAAACATTATACATCACATTAACAGAACTGAACAAAAACAATATGAACATTTCAATAGATGCTGAACAAGCATTTGATAAAATTTAACATCCCTTTATGATGCAAACCTTCAACAAACTGGGTATAAATGGAACATACCTGAAAATAATAAAGGGTATATACAGCAAACCCACAGCTCACATGGGGAAAAGTTGAAAGCCTTTCCATTAATAACTGCACCACGACAAGGGTGCCCACTTCCCTCCTCCAATTCAACATAGCAGTGGAGGTCCTGGCCAGAGCAATTAGGCAAGATAAAAAAATAAAGGGCATCTAAATTGGAAAGGGAAAGGTCAAATTAGCCTTGGTTGCAGGAGATATGAACTTATATTTAGAAAACCTAAAGACTGCACAATAAACTATTAACATGGATAAATGAATTCAGTAAAGCTGAAGGATACAAAATTAACATACAAAAATTAGTAGCATTTATATATGCCAACAGCAAACAATCTGAAAAATAAATAAATAAATAAATAAATCCCATTTTCAATAAATACAAGGGATATAGAATACTCAGAAATCAAGTTAACCGAAAAAGGGGAAGATCTATTGTAAAACACTGACGAAAGAAATTGAAGACGACACATAACAAAGTGAAAGATATTCCATGCTTATGGATTGAAAAAAATTAATATTGTTAAAATGACAATACTACGCAAAGAAATTTACATTTGCAGTGTAATTCCTATCAGCATACCAGTGACATTCTTAACAAAAATAGACAAAAAATAATTCTCAAATATACATAGAACCATAAAAGTTCCTAAATAGCCAAAGCCATCCTGAGTAAAAAGAACAAAGCTAGAGGAATCAGGATACCTGACTTCAAAATATAATACAAAGGTACAGCAACGAAATTAGCATGGTATTGGCATAAAAACAGAAACATAGACCTATGTAACAGAATGGAAGACCCAGATATAAACCCACACATTTACTGCCAACTCATTTTTTTACAAAAGTGCCATGGACATACAATCGGGAAAGGGTGGTCTCTTTAATAAATGGTGCTGGGAAAATTGGATAACTATATGCAGAAGAGTAAAACTAGACCCTTATCCCTCGCCATAGGTAAAAATCAAATAAAAATGGATAAAAGTTTTGTTTGTTTGTTTTGTTTTGTTTTTTGAGACGGAGTCTCGCTCTGTCGCCCAGGCTGGAATGCAGTGGCGCCATCTCCGCTCACTGCAAGCTCCGCCTCCCGGGTTCATGCCATTCTCCTGCCTCAGCCTCCTGAGTAGCTGTGACTACAGGCGCCTGCCACCAAGCCTGGCAAGGATAAAAGTTTTAAATCTCATTCAGAAACTATGAAACTACTAGAAAATATAAGGGAACTACCAGAAATCATCTGGCAAAGATTTTTTGCGTAAGATCTCAAAAGCACAGGCAACCAAAGTAAAAATTGTCAAATGGGATTACACCAAGCTAAGAAGCTTCTGCACAGCAAAGGAAATAATCAGCAAAGTGAAGAGACAACCCACAGAATTGGTTAAAATATTTGCAAACTATCCATCTGATCAGAAATTATAAACTAGAATATATTAGGAGCTCAAACAACTCAAAAAAATTAACAATCCAATTAAAAAATGAGCTAAGGGCATCAGACATTTCTCAAGATAAGACATACAAATGGCCAACAGGTATGTAAAATAATTCGCAACATCACTAATTATCAGAAAAATGCAAATCAAAACCACAATGCGATACCACCTCTCCTCAGTTAGAATGGTTACTTTCAAAGAGACAGGAAATAATAAATGCTGCTGTGTATGTGGAGAAAGGGAATCCTCATACACTGTTGGTGGGAATGTAAATTAATACAGCCACTATAGAAAACAGTATGACAATCCTCAAAAAATTAAAAATAGAGCTACCATATTATCCAGCAATTTCATTACTGGGTATATATCCAAAAGAAAAGAAATCAGTGTATCAAAGATATATCTGCAGGTCCATGTTTGTGGTAGCACTATTCACAATAGCCAAAATATAGAAACATCCTAAGTGTTTGTCAATGGATAAATGGATAAAGAAAATGAGGTATATAGAGACAATGCAATGTTTTTCAGCCATAAAACAGAATGAAGTCCTGTCATTTGTAGGAACATGAATGGAGCTGGAGGTCATTATGTTAAGTGAAATAAGCCAAGCACAGAAGGACAAATATTGGACATTCTCTTCACATCTGGGAGTTAAAATTTCAGTGAATTTCATGAAGATCAAGACTAGATTGGTGTTTATTAGAGGCCGGGAAGGGTAGGAGTAGGGGGCAATAGAGGGGTTGATTAATGGGTATAAATATACATTTACACAGAAGAAATAAGACCTAGTGTTCAATAGATCAGTAGGGATAAAATAGTTAACATTAATTATACATTTCACAATAACTTCAAGAGAATAATTCAAATGTTCCTAGAATAAAGAAAAGATACATATTTAAGGGGATAGATATCTCAATTACTCTGATTCAATCTCTACATATTATATTGATTATCAAATTATCACTTGTACCCTTAAAATATATACATCTATTATGAATCAATAAAAAAGGAATTTCACCTTACATTGGCATAGTGAAGAATAATTTCTACAATAAATAATGGGTGCCCTGTTTTAAAGGAAATCAGTTTGTCTTTTGATTCTATGATATTCTCTTGTGCTTCTAGGACCCTTAATATCTCTAAATTGTTCCCTCATTTGCTTTTGTATAAAGTCCCCAAAAGATGTTCTCATTTATATCCAAATCAACCTCTTCTTCCCTAAAACTGATAACTCCCAGATCTGCCACTTCTAATCCCATGCATTTTTAAACATCTTCCTTCAGATTTCCCAGTATAAAGTGTTCCAGTACACTAGTATTTGCCAGTAAATACTGGCAAACCTATATGTGGGTTGGTTGGTTCGTTGGTTGATGTCTTTTGTATTCTGCCACTAATAGAATCTTTTTCTTTCTGTGCACTGTTTTTTTTTTTTTCTTTTTTGACATAGCGCAGCCAGACTGTACTCTGGAATGGGCCCTGTTTATTTCCCTGTGTATATGTAAAAATAAGTTTATTGTATTCTCTGTCTCCTAATTATATTGCTATGTTGTAGTCATGAGTTATGGATGGTTGGTTTGCTCCCCTTACTGACCTGAATGCTTTTTAGAAGATGAGTGGAGAGATTTGAATTCAGGTAGCTGTTATTATCCTATAGAAAGATCACAAATATGAATTACTGAAATGTGAGCAATGCACTTCTAGAATCCTCGAACTCTGACAGTTAAGCCTACTCATATTCACCTGTGTGGCCTTGAAGAAAGAAAGAAGATACAATTGTAAACATTTTAGAATGTTAATAATTCTTAGTAACAATTGAACTAAGAAGAGAAATATGGAACTCTTCAAATAATTTGTTATTTACACTCTAGAAATAAAGGAGTTTTCAACACTCAACAACCAGTTGTTAGGTTCTGATACTTCTCCACTCAGCCATGTCAGTGTTGATTCTTGGTTACCCAGTCACAGCAATTGCCTGCTTGGGCCTGTCTGGAGGGCATTCTGCTGTGGAATTATTGGCCCTACACTACCACTTCCATCTCTTTACATCACCTCGGCAAAAACATCAATCTGCTGACAGGTCAAAGTAGATGACCAGATGATACAGGTTGTAAAAATTCAGTAGGAACTATTCAGAGATGACAAGGAAGCAAAGGGCTCTTCTTTCAAGAGGAGGTTTATCGTTCCTGAAGATTCAGTACCAAAAATAGTGTGGAGTTTTGGGTCTGACATGAGCTATAGTTAGGAAAAAAAAGACTCTTTAGAGAAAATTCTACCCTTCCTTCCAAGTCAAAGAATGATAGGACTTAGTCCCATGAGAACATTTTACACTTATCTATTAAAAAAAAAAGTAAAAGAATAGTGAGAAATCTAACTGTATAGCACAGAGGCAGGGAGAAATTGTCCTCAGTATGCAGACACAATAAAGGTCCCTGTATGTACTGGCTTTGACTGGGAATGAACAGGAGATTGAGGTCTGGGTGAATATATGGAGATGCAATGAAGCTTGTCTTTCATACCACTCAGGCCAGTCTCTCTGGGCTTCTTCCAGGAGTCTAGCTTCCTACCTAGGCTGGAGACACTTGCACAAGGAGTAGTCATCACAGCTACTGGAGTGGAAGGTGGTGGTTACAGAAGGGGATAGATTCCTTAAGTAAAACTCTTTATATTGTCAGGGCTATCTGAGGCAAAGGATAGAACAGGACAGGTCAGGATAATTTGCTTTGCAAAGCAAAATAAGTCAAAGAAAGACTTGTGCTATTAATTTGTCTCTATATCAGGACTGAATTTCAGACTGAAATCCTTAATCTGGGAAAACATTCTATAGTAGCATCTTTAGCATTTATAGGTTTTCTTTTATTTATATTTAACTCTTAATGGATATGGTTCTATGCACATAATAGAATTTGCTTAGTATTTCTTTGAATATATAAATGTTCATATATGTATCATGAGTCCTCTTGTCCTGAAACACAATAATGTACTCTAAAATGTGATTCTTATGTTTGATTATGCCATCCAATATCTAGTTCAGATCTAGGAGCACAGTAAAGATCAACTAATAACATTTGATTTTAATTGACAAATAATATTTACCCAATAAGTGATATCAATAATGTTGGAAGTTGTTTCCACCACTCAAACATTGAACTTAACACAAAACACACATTTTTTAAAAAATGGAAAATTAAGCATATTAACAGCATGCTTCAAAATCATTGGTTTTAAATTACTTGTTTGTATAAAATTATAGTAATTCCTTGAAAACAACAGAAATAATTTTAATTTCAATAGGATAAGATGTTCCATATTTATAATTAAGTTTTCTAATTGACAAAAGTCACAAGACATTTGGGGTCTGAATGTACTAAATGAATTCTATTATATTGGGATATTTAACATTTCACACCCTGTGATATGCTTTAGTTCCACTAAAGTCAATATAAAAAGAGAACAGAACAAGAAATAAAGTATTAATTTTCAGTTTGATTCAAAATGTGTCTAAAATGTAATATCCAGAAAATGCTAGAGCTATCCATGACCTCAATTTCAATAGACAGCCTGCAGAGGGAGAATTCAATTGTACCATACAGATTTCATTAAATCAAGGAAACAATGGAACAAAAATGTTCGGAAAAATGCCAAACTACTTATTGACCTGCAGGATAGAAACTACTAGAGCAAACAGAATTTTGGACCTGACTTATGGCAGTCTGTCTACAAAAAGCAAGTTGAGGATTTTAAGAGAATGAAAAGAGATGTCATTATATCATATTACTACTATATCAGGTTCATTTAAAAACAATGTTTTTGGAGTTAAAAAATGCTTAAAATTTTAATTAAGTCAAATTTGACAGGTCAATTTCTATTTCCACTAGTTCTATATTAAAACATTTATCATTCAGATCAAAATGTATAATTTTCACATGTATAAGTAAGCATATTAATTTTTCCATAAGTAGTGAGTATTTATAGTTCCAAGTAAAAAATAAAAAAAAGCACACAGTTCAGTTTTAAAAATAATTATGCTTATAGTGTCTTAAAGGAAGCAAAAGATTAGCATATGACCTTTGTCACTGAAGGGTAATTTTCAGCCTTTGAAAAGCCTCCTGATAATCAAGATAACTTTGAAACTTTTTAATAATATGTCACAAGTAAAACATTGTAGCTGAAGTTATACAGAGCACGTTGCATGGTTGATATGTGGAACATGAATACTCCTATTACTAAAATCCTATGCATCAAATGGGAAGAAAGCCAGAAACAGCAAAGTCATACCTTTTTCTCTCATTTCCACATCCATTTGGTGACGTCTTTATTTTGTTGTTGTTGTTGTTCTGGAAAAACTCATGGTTCTGATTTTACTCACCTATGTTCCTCTTTTCCTTCTTCTCCCCTCTGTCTTCCCCTCTTTCATCCTCTACTTCCTTCTCTCCGCATTTCACACTACCCTGCTCTGCACTCCCCTGTGCGTCTGTCTTCTCTCCCTTCCTGCTCCTGTCCACGCCTTATAGTTGGGACTTTTTCAAGAGACTTCTACCGAAAAGCCTTTTTTCATTCAGACCCCCACAGTCAGAATAATTATCTGCCTCAAAGAACGGTTTTGATAATGCCATCTGAAAACATCTTCAATGGACACTGCAGTTAAAATATAAAACATAAAACAACTAAAGTTCACAGTTTTTTGGGAGGCCGAGGCGGGCGGATCACGAGGTCAGGAGATCGAGACCATCCTGGCTAACACGGTGAAACCCCGTCTCTACTAAAAATACAAAAAATTAGCCGGGCTCAGTGGCGGGCGCCTGTAGTCCCAGCTACTCGGCAGGCTGAGGCAGGAGAATGGCGTGAACCCGGGAGGTGGAGCTTGCAGTGAGCCGAGATCGCGCCACTGCACTCCAGCCTGGGAGACAGAGCGAGACTCCATCTCAAAAAAAAAAAAAAAAAAAAAAGGCCAGGCGCGGTGGCTCACGCTTGTAATCCCAGCACTTTGGGAGGCCGAGGCGGGCGGATCACGAGGTCAGGATATCGAGACCACGGTGAAACCCCGTCTCTACTAAAAATACAAAAAATTACCCGGGCGTGGTGGCGGGCGCCTGTAGTCCCAGCTACTCGGAGAGGCTGAGGCAGGAGAATGGCGTGAACCCGGGAGGCGGAGCTTGCAGTGAGCCGAGATTGCGCCTCTGCACTCCAGCCTGGGCGACAGAGCGAGACTCCGTCTCAAAAAAAAAAAAAAAAAAAAAAAAAAAAAAAAAAGAAATACGATAGATTTAAACAAGGATCTTCATAGACTTTCTTAGGGACGTCGTGAAGTACAAGTAACTAACCTCTGCCATTTTGTTCAGGAAACGATCTCTTTTAAAAAGTGACTCTGACTGAAACCCAAAGAGATGAGTCTGTCATCTGAAGAGGAGGAGGGCGCACTTTCCTACACACATATGAAAGCCTGAGGATAACAGAAAGAAGTATCTAGTCCCAAAACTGAGTTCATCATGGCTGGAGCCTCCTGTGAGAGCGCAGATCTATTGAGAAATGAGCTAGGACCTGAAGGTAAGTTAGGGATTGGGATTGTATCCTCGAATCAGTGAGAAGGTATAATAATAAAGGATTTAGGCATGAGAGTGAGATGATCATATTTATGTTCAAGAGATATTCCCCTGGCTGCCCTGAGGAAAACTATCTATTCACCAAAAGATCTACCAAGGCTTATATGATTAAAAAAAAAAAAAAAAAAAGGCCATTATTTGAGCTTTACACTCGTATACACATTCTTTGCAATGTGCCTAGAATCTAAAATTACAAGACTTTTTAACATACATTTTTCCAAAGATATGATTTAGAAGCAAAGGGATATATTTGGGATTAACACACACGAGAAATAAAAATAACCTGGTTTATTTAACCAGTACTACAACTGAATATATTAATTGATAATTATATATAAGATTAATAAGAATTAATAAGAATTATGGACAATTCAGAAGGCTTCTCAATATTAAACACATATAAGGAATATACTTATATATGATTTATTAGATAAAATGTTCCCTGCAAATGTCACTTTTGGTGCATATTTTTATGCAGTGTCTTTAATCAAAGAGAATATTAGAATAAACCATTATCTAATTTACTTACATGGTATCACTTAGCTCAGTTCTCAAGATAATCATTAACAGAAACCAGTTGTCTCTTACACACAGGCATCTCACTTCCTAAAATTTAATGTGTAATTGATATGGCAAATTGTTGGCATTTTCTAATAAGAAAGTTAAGCTGTACCTTCCCAGAAATGGTTTCAGTTCTGCCACAAGACTGAGTTTTAGTTAAGAATAAATGAGGCCAGTCATTGGAAGCTTGGTATGCATTCCTTGTCTCCTTCACTGCAGAAGATGAGTACTCAGAAAACACCCTTTGTCTGTTCAAAGGCAGATCCAGGTTTCATGGAACCTCTTTAAGAAAAACAAGACAGAAATTATCAACACAATCTTTGATATTAAAGTAAATATTTATTTATACTAAGAAGGTAGAGCACAAACAAAACATAAGTAAAATGTGACCAATATCACAAACATTACAAGGTCTAGGATAAAAAAGACATGATATTGATTAATTAACTCCCTGACACGTCTCTATATTATTTGTCTGCAAACATTTTTTTCAGCTTTTCATGAGACATTGATTTCATGGTACAATTTTCTATCGAGATAATAGAAAGATAATTTCTTCTATTTTCCAATGTGGTTAAAATAATTATTGGTAGTTGGGATTTGTAAGGTTTATATCATAATTTATATACAGATGTTTGTCTTACTCTTTACGGCACTCTACAAACACAGGAACACTGGTATATTATATTTTGTGCAAGTCTCATCATAAAATTAAAAATGCATGGTACTTTTCTAATTTTACCCTCTCCATTTTTCTTTATATATCTTTATATATTCTCCATATATTATTTAATACAATCATTTTGAGAAGCCACCAAAGAGAACTATTACTCCACTTGAAATTTTGACATATATGAATGTTAAAATAATTTTCCGCAAAGTAGCTTCTGGATGTGTACATTTTAAACTCTGCTACTTTCACTCCTACTACTCCCATTATTTCCAGTGCTTGACACTGTATTGTATGCCTATGCAATGATTGGATCTCTGGGCTTGGATTTTTGTGTCACTAAGCCAGAGTGATTCAGCAAATGAGTGGCAGAAATCTTCCTGTCATTACACATGAATGATCAAAAATAATTTAACTTTTAAAAAAGTGATTACAAATGCCATAGCACACTAAATTCAAGTCTTCCAAATCACATTCACTTTAGCCAGATCCAAAAAATGCTCATTATTAGCCAATATGAGATATGTAATAGAATTCACAGGGGAAAGTGATTGCATTTTTTAAACATTAGTCTATCAAAGTTTACAAAAACGAATAACCATGTGAATACATTGTAAGTAATCCTCTTAGGCCTTGGTTGCATCCCTCTACAACATATGAAAACTTTACGAGAATGTCCCTCTCCACTCTGATTCCAGAATAATTACCCTTTTTCCTTGGCACTTCAGGAAGTGGTAAGCTGTCCCCTTCCCAATATACACATACACACACACAGACACACACACACATATGCTCACACACACACTCCCACCAGTACTAGCTCTGGAGTATTATACTATCTCTTATGATTGTTTAAAAACAATCCCAATGGGATTACCCTTAAACTGAGACAGCCTCAATGTTTTAGGTTCTCCATAAATGGACCAGAGCCAAAAAGAGTAAAATGAAACTAGAGACTTTACCAATCAGAAACTGTCAGCTAGCCTCTACCCCTTTCCACTATAATGTAGACTCAAGTCTTTCCACTTTATCCCAATCCAATACATTTTTTTTAGTTCCTTCCACTTGAAAGCTTACTGCCCCGACTGCTGACGTGGAACTCTTTGAACCTTTTCTGGTTCTGATGGCTCCCAGATTTGCAAATCTTCATTAGCACAAATAAACCGTTAAATTTATTTTGTCTTATGTTTTTCTTTAGATGTGGTTTTACCACATACGCCCATTTTTCTTAAATTGTTCCTTTATTTAAAAAATATTTAAATGAAAAACAGAAAATAAATATGAAATACAAATTTGAAAAATTTTTCTCATTTAACCATTTGGATTGTACCATATTTTGCTGCAATGAATTTGATATAGCCTTTTATTACTTCTTAGCTTAAATGTACATTTCTTACCAAGGTCTTTCCCAACCACTCTGTTGACACCATTTTTTTCTTTCATAGGCTTCATTTAATTTTTGTCACAGCAATTATTCAAATTAGATGTATTTGCTTATTTATTTATTTACCAATAGTCCCTGGTTCCAAATGGTTTCCTTTCTATAAATAGCCACTAAATAAGTCATTATAGTAAAACTGCTACTGGTGCCCCTGGTTTTTTTAAATCTCCCAGGATAGAAATCAAGAAAGATTGCCAGACATAGCAGTAAAGAGAAAGAAAAAGCTTTAGCTTATGCACAAGGAAGTCAGCATCACAAAAGGAATAGGAGGGGTTGTATAGGAGGGGTTTCGCTAGCACTGGCACAGTGGCTTTACATGCTTTTTCATACATCGCATGTAACATTAGCATTTTAAATTTCTACTCCTGGGTGTGCTTTTTCATATTAAAATGAGTAAGGAGTCATTATAAGTTGAAATCTAAGTCTAACTGCATGTGTAGGTCCCTGGGGAAGTCCCTAGACTCCCCTAAAGCAGGGACTTGTAGTTAATTGCTTCTTGGGTCTTTTGTTGCTGATTGGTTAGAAGTTAGGTAAACTACAGCTTGAGTAAGGGCCTTTTGCTCTTTTTCTATAAACTACATCAAAACATAAACCAGCCAGCCTGTCTATCTTAAAACCACCCAGTAAGACATACTCACCCAGCCCTTATTACCAAAAGAGATGAAGTTAAGTTCTGACCTTTGGAGGGGTGGGTAGAAATGGAAGCAAGGGTAAGATGTAAGACTAGCCATGGGAAATCAACAGGCAACCTTATCTCCCAAAAGATGTCTCTCGATCTTCTCACGATGTTTCCCAGCCTGTTCTCCTCAGACCAGCCAAAATAATGGGCATGATGTCACCGCAAGATTATAAAAATAATTATTACTGTTCCAGATGTTCTACTCCAGTGACAATTAATTCAATAAATATTTAAGGTTGGATACATACCTATTCTCCATTTGTGAGACTGGATTTTTTGGATCTCAATTACCACATTACAGCAGGGTTTTATTATATTGCGTGAATGAGTGACTGAAGTCAAGTCTATGTCTTTTTCTATTATTTGAAAGATAACAAATATTTATATTTAAAGTAATACATGAGAATATGAAATAATTTAATTTTTACAAAGTGAATTCAAACTATCATGGTGTTCTAAGGTAAATAAAATCATTTTACTTTGTAAATTGAAAATCAACTATGAAATGTTGTAAATTATCTATTTTCTTTTTAGGTGAAATACTGTTTAACATACTGGGAATTACATGTTCTGGGAAATCCAATGACTTTTTCTATTTTTGCATATGTATTTTTATTAATTTTAAAAAGCAAGTTTACATCCATTAACTTATTTAAGCATAAAGATCTTAGGAGGTAAGTCTACTAATATGGTATAAGTGACTCAATCAACATTCCTTCTGGTTCTATTTTCCCTTATTTCCTGTATTTTAAGGCTACTTATACTAAGAAGGTAGCATCTTTTTAGATTTCCTTACGTCAAGCAAAGTATATGTGACATAATTCTAGTTAAGGCAAATATACAGAAGTCTCTGGGATTTCAGAAAAGTGTTTCTTGATCCAAGTTCCTCCTCTTCCTCCTCCATTACTCTTGCTTCCTGTCTGGGATGTAGCCATAAAGGTTGGAGATTTCAAAGAAGTAATGTTAGAACTATAAAGAAAAGGCTCACAGGAACAGAAAACCAAACACTGTATGTCCTCACTCATAAGTGGGAGTTGAACAATGAGAATACATGGACACAGGGAGGGGAACATTACACACCAGGGCCTGTCAGGGGGTGGAGGGGTGAGGGGAGGGGGAGTATTAAGACAAATACCTAATGCATGCGGGTCTTAAAACCTAGATGATGGGTTGATGGGTGCAGCAAACCACAATGGCATACATACACCTATGTAACAAACCTGCACATTCTGCACATATATCCTAGAACTTAAAGTAAAAATTAAAAATAAAGAAAAGGTTCACAACATCACAATACTTTGGCCCTGAAATCTATCAGATGACAAATCAAGGCCAATGGTTTCCTACTTCTTGGCAACTTTTTGCATAGTAATAAAATACACTCAAATTTATTTAATCCTCACTTTAGGGTAATAGTTTTATGGTACTTACAGCCAAAAACAGTCAACAAATAATATAGTGATACAAGAATATTATTTAATTGATGAGTAAACTGACATTCAGCAGTACTTGAACAAGTTTACTCACAGAATAAGGGTTATAGCCTGCACTCAAATTAGGATGTGAGAAAGAAAAGTATTTCCATTCACTAAGAGTTTTAACATAGGGGAGAAATAAAACTTTCATTAAAACTAATATATTGAAATATGTGATAATTTATTAGGCTGGGTGATTTAATAGTAAAAATAGCTGGTACTTTGAATAGTAACTGTGTGCCATTCACTTTTCTAGCCATCTTACATATAATAACTCATTTTATTCTCTACATGTCTATTTTATGAGTGCTATATTATACACAGCTTACAGGGGAGAATATTGAGGGTATGAGTGGTCAAGTGGTTTTAAGTGACTTGTTATAGATGATATAGTCAATAAGTGACAGAGCTGCCATTTGGACTCCGGCAGCCTGACTCCAGCAATTGTACTCTCAGCCATTGCCTTACACCATTTCTCATGCTGCAGTTATTTCAGGCTTATAATCAATCCATGAAGCAGATCTTTTCATTCCAATTTTTAAGATACGGTATATGAAACTTAAAGAGTTATGAAAAAAATTTTGAAATGCAATAAATGGAAAAATATTAACACTTACATAGCACTTAATATGTGTTAGGCACTATTCTAGGTAGTTTACATATATTAACTTAATAACAAAATAACAATCTGATGAGGCTGGAATTGTTTATTATCTCCATTTTATAGAAAATAAAACTGAACCACAGGAAATTTGAAAAACTTGCCCAAAGTGACATAGCCAGTAAGTGGTACATATAGGATTCTAACCCAGGCAATCTGGCTCCAATGTTTGGCTCTTAAGTGCTTTAATAACAAAGTACATGACCTTCTACTCTAATGCATAAATAGTAAAGGCTATTACAATTAATGGACAAGATAGAGAATATTTACTGAATTGTCAAAGAGAGCTTCATGAAAGGGGAAATTTAATCTGAAAAAACCTTGAAAGGATAAGAAAGTAATTAGCATAAAAATGAAATTGAGATTCAAAAATTATCTAAAAGAAGAATATCTGGGACTATAGTGTCAAGTAGAAGAGCAATGGCATTCAAGGAGATCAGTTATATTTTAAAAACCAATAGATTAACTCTAACTTTTCAATTTGATAATTAAAAAGTATTCAAAGTCAACTTGTCCTACCTTCACCTATAGTTGTTCAATTCTTGATTATTATCACTTTATTGAATTTAACTATTTGCCAATTTCTGTTCTGACTAGCAGTTCTTAGGGCCCATGAAAATAAAATTTTAAAGCTATGGGTTCTGCCTTCAAAGAAATTGTCATCTTCCACATTTTTATAGCATATAACTGTCACAGGCTGTCATGTTCATCATCTCTTTTTCAATTTTTGGATCTGACTGATTTCAAAACATTAACAAATAATTCAACAGATCAGTTCAATTATCATTTATAGCACAACTCCTATCTGCTAGGATTGCAGAAGCTTGATGGGGGAAAGACACAAAACAAGTAATTACATTACAATGTGGTAATGAAGCAGTAGGGTCCACACCTTCTGGCATCAACAAAGAGGGTCATGATGGAGGAGATGAAGTGTCAACTGGGCATTTAGGAGATAGCCTCAAAAACTAATATTTAATTCAAGACGTATTAGTGAGAGGTTACTATATATTGGATACTATGCTAAGAGGTGATGACACAGCACTGAAAAATTCAGACCTACTCACTCTCCCTCAAATTTTGAAAGGCCAACAGGATTAATGCAATTCTGTTAAAAAGTTGCTGGAGAATAAAGAAATAGAGGACTCAAGGAAGAAAGGAATGAAAGAACAGGGGAGAGGTCATGGCAAGGAATTCAGGAACTCACAGAATGTGTTCAAGCCCGAAAACTAACTGAAAAAGAGGGAGAAGCTACAAGAAGAAAGAGCCAAATGAGAAGAGAAGACAGGGATCAATCACAACACTTGAATGCAATAAGTTTTATAGTTTGAGAAAGGTCAGATATCCTGATAAATCTGGAAAGAACAACAATCAGTGAATATCAGAGGTGACTAAAAAGCACACTGAATTGATGATTGAGCGTGACAGTTTAGGTCTTCTAGCTATGCCTTACCAAGTTAAAGTAGATGTTTTTCTTGGTACCCATGGAGTGAAAGTTAGATTGCATAAGAATGATGGTGTATTTCACTTTACAAAGTTGTCTGTGAATTGAAACTATGCAAATTGAATCTCATTTGAATTACTCTTAAGGAATTTGCAATAGAGAACTATGCTTCTGTGAATCCATTGAAAAGCAAGGAACGATTTCTAATCAGAATGACTTCTTTATACTTTTTAGCAAATGTGAAAGTCATGTGGGAGTCTTTTTCTGATGCTTTAGTAAGCATTTTTTGTTTTATAAAGTACAATGTTAAACCCTGTGTGGGAATCTATGATGTTAAGATGTACTTTGAAATTTCTTGTCAAGATGGCTTTGTAGGTTTAAGTTTTAAGGAGCTCCACCTTTGCTTCAGGTACATAGCAGTGACAGATAAAATACAAAATAAATAAGCCAAAAATAAATAATAAGACTGAAAAAAAGGGAAAGACCTCCACAAATAAACACAAAACCACAATGTCAGCTTATATTATGAGCCTACTAAACTATTAGTTAGAAGCAAGTAGAGATGACTGGAAAGTCTCTTCTCTCTATAACTGATAATAAAATTACTCCAGAGGCAACAGAATAAATTAACCAGGCTCAATGCACGAAAGCAGGATCTGGGCCGGAGAGCCCTCCCACCCATTCTCCTGAATAAATGGTGAAAGATGTTGCTATCATATCTACCTAGAGTTCTGGTTTATATAAAGCTACATACCTAAGAAAGAAAAAAATATGTAAACTTTCTCAACCAGCAACCTAGCCAACCTACCCAATGGTTCAGTACCTGGATGTCATGTCAGGAGAGAGTTCTGCTGTCACTGTAGGTATGTAAGCCCCTACAGAGCAACCCTACAGCTGATATACTGGACAAAGTACAAAATCAATTGCCAGAGGATACTAAGTTGTAAAAAAAAATCAGGCAGAGTATGGAGGAGTCAAAACTTTGCGCTTCAACCAAAACGGTTTTCATTTTGTTTTGACCTTTCCTGCTATGGGGAACTTCAAGAACCGCTTCTTGGGAGGCAGCATGACTTGCTTGCTTTGGGACAAGCAACCTTGTGCCAGACGGGGTAGGAGAAAAATTGATCTAGAAAGGTTGAAATGGAAGAAATAACAGATCTGGGAAGCTGAGGTTGGGCATCTGTGTTCCAATGACAAAGTATAAACTATCCCGGCCGGGCATGGTGGCTCAAACCTGTAAACCCAGCACTTTGGGAGGCTGAGGCAGGTGAATCACTTCAATTCAGGAGTTCAAGACCAGCCTGGTCAACATGCTGAGACCCTGTCTCTACTGAAAATACAAAAATTAGCCAGGCACAGTGGTGCATGCCTGTGGTCCCAGCTACTCAGGAGGTTGAGGCACAAGAATCTCTTGAGCCCAGGAGGCAGAGGTGACAGTGAGCTGAGATCATGCCACTGCACTCCAGTCTGGGACACAGAGTGAGCCTCTGTCTCAAAAAACAAAAACAAACACAAACAAAAAAACCCTATAAATTTTTCTAAGTGATTCTAGTTGATTTTAAAACAATAATAAAAAAGTGAGATCTGTGGGTCAGTGCTACAATTATAAAATGTGTGTTGAAAATATGACAATATAGAGAAAAGGTTGTAAGATAATAAGAAAAATTCCAGATAAGACAAAAACAATATTACATGGAGAATATAAGATCCAAATTAATTAATTAAAAAGAAGAACAAAATACAACATATTGGAAATACATTTTTGAAAGATGCAGCAACGGAAATAAAATCCAAATGAAAGGCAATTGAGTTGCCGCAATAAGACAATAGTAAATAAATATTCTGAAAAAAAGATAAAGAACAATATAAATAAAACAAAAAAATTAAATAATAGATAACAATATATGGAACCTAGAAACCAGGATCCAACCCGTGAAAAATAGCTATTCTCAATGTCAGGTCAGAGTATTTAACAATTGTTGTCTAAAGTCCCACTCAGTTCAAGTATGAGAGTACAAACATCCTACAGAAAACCTGAAGTGTCCATCTCAGATCAAGGACTCTTGTTCTTACCCTTATATACCACACCAGGCTATTACACAGTCCTGTTGAAAAAGCAGAGCAAATTCAGACCACAATATTGAGCCATTTCACTTTTGTATCATTCCCTGGATTTTGGTTCAATTTATTGTGAATAAGCTCTTAAAATCTTACAAAATGGTAATTTCTTTTTTAGGATCTGCCTAGTTTTTTGTTTGTTTGAATTAAAGTCTCCTAAAATGTTGGCTTGTGCATTGTATGCTGCACAGAATCTTTGGATCCTAGACACTGCACTCTAGCTTTGGCCCTGTGCCACCTTCTCATTCTCTGAGGGCAGGAGAAGCCTACATTCTGCAGATGGTTTTATTTGTGCCAGGCCTGAGGCGATACCTGAAACAGTGATCCCCGATCCCCACCATAGCTTTCCACAGCTCACTTCTCCCCAAGAGTGGTGTGCTCATCTGCCCCACATATTGCATGCCCCTGTCAGAGATGTTTTAGGGCATGCATGGGATGTTCGGGATGTCTTTGAACACAAAAGTTGCCTCCTTTGCCCTCTGGCTCCTACTCTCCCCACCTCCTAGGGAGCGAGTGTTCTTCAACTCCCATGACTAGGTCTACAGCAGCTAGCAACAAGGAAAGAGCCCCTACCTCTGTGTATCCTCCACTAATGAGAACCTAGTGGCTTTGTTTCACGCTCTGCCTAGAAGTTCTATACTCAAGGGCACAACATAAAATAAATACATAAGGCCATGAATGGTAATGTGCTAAAACAATGCCAAAGAGCCGCAGTCCCTCCTGCCCACCTAAAGAATAGAAACAAGAAAGCCACACACACACACACACACACACACACAAATGGTAGAAAAATTGAAGGCACAATGTTTAATCTATGGTAAACTGGATAAATTTTTTAAATGAATTAATTTTCAACAGACTTATCCAACATAAAAAAAAACAGTTGCATATTTAATAAGCATGAAGAAGGCAAGGTGCGGTGGCTCACGCCTGTAATCCCAGCACTTTGGGAGGCTGAGGTAGGCAGATCACCTAAGATCAGGAGTTCAAGACTAGCCTGGCCAACATGGTGAAACCTCATCTCTTCTAGAAATACCAAAAAAATTAGCTGGGCGTGGTGGCATGCACCTGTAATCCCAGCTACTCCAGAGACTGAGGCAGGAAGACCTGAGAGCCGAAGTTTGCAGTTAGCCGAGATTCCTCCACTGCACTCCAGCCTGGGCAACAGAGTGACAGGGCGATACTCTGTCTCAAAATAAATAAATAAATAAATAAATTAATTAAAAGCATGAAAAGAACTAAAAAGCACTCTCTTTTTAAGTGCACAGATAAACATTACAGCTTTTTTATATAATAACCTGCACATATACACGCATCCAAGCACACAAGCAAATCTAAATAGAGGAAATAATAGAAGTCCTATTTATTTTCTACCCGTAGTTGTATAGTTAATAACAAAAGGTATTTCAACCAACTACAATGTTTTTAAAAACACTGTCAAAATATCCATGTTATCAAAAAGAAAATTTAGGAAAATAATACAATGGCATAGAAAATGGCCAAAAATATACTCAGAGATAAAAATCAATCATTAGTTTTTAAGTATGAAAGAATCTATAATACCAATAAAATTTATTAAAAATAAAATTGTCAAGAAAATTTTAGAAAGGTGAGAAGGCCAAAACAATAGCAATGTAAATAGAATTTAATAAAATTTAAAAATGCTAACTAGGTAAAGTTTGTAAAAAGAAATCCGAGGGCTAATATTTTGACCACAAATTAACATTGACTAAATTAACAAAAATTCAATCATAGTAATGAGGGAGAAAATATGGAGACACAGAAACACTTATAGCTTTATCCAGGTAACAGATAATTTTTGGATATATTTTAACTAGCAAATTTATGGGGTACAAGTCTGAAAAGATTACAGAAAACCATATAAAAAAATGAATGCTACATGAAACTGTTGCTTCGTAAATGTTTTATCAGCACAGTGAAGCTTATGCCTAAATTCTTTCAAAATTTTAAGGAGCTGATAATTTATTTTATAAAATTTGTTTCAAAATATCCAAACATATAGTAAAATATCAAATTTGATTCCTTTATTAAACAAATATTTGCTGCCTATGAATCAGAGATCATTTTAGGCCTGCATACACATCTGCGAATAAAACTGACAAAATGCCTGCTACCAGGACCGCCTCTCATACATACAAATTCTCCCTTTCTATGGTCCTCAGATTAAAAGGGGGATTCCATCCTCTGGACTGACTCATGCCCACTCCAGGGCACTTGTTTTGCCATCAGACAATGGGCTGCATTTAAGTCTCCATTTACTTAGAGAAAGGCACACTGGCACAACCTCAGCTTCCATTCTTTGGAGGAAGATGATGATAAATGTATACATCAACAAAATAGTTTCTGATTGAGATTCTTGATGGAAAAGTTTATTTTACTAAAAACAAAATTTTAACTCGTATATAGACAAGGTATTTTAAGGAATCCAAAATAAAACAGGAAACTTCAGTTATAAGACTATTACAATAAATATGGATGTCATAAACTTGGAAGTGATAGTAAAGCTAAAAAGAGATGAGAAAGCCAGGATGTGGTTTTGGAGTTATCAGCTGACAATGTTGAACTTTAACTGAGACCTGTGCTCCCCAAAACAGAAATGGATAAGAAATCCCCCCCAATCTTTTATGTTCCAGTAAATGACTTACCTCAAAGAACGTTATTCCTCATATACTTTCGAAAAAAGACTCCCTGGCCGGACACGGTGGCTCACGCCTGTAATCCCAGCTTTGGGATGCCAAGGAGGGCGGATCACCTGAGGTCAGGAGTTTGAGAAAAGCCTGGCCAACGTGGCGAAATCCCATCTCTAGTAAAAATATAAAAAAATTAGCAGAACGTGGTGGTGGGTGCCTGTAGTCCCAGCTACTCGGGAGGCTGAGACAAGAGAATCGCTTGAACTCGGGCAGTGGAGGTTGGCAGTGAGCCGAGATAGCACCACCGCACTCCAGCCTGGGTGACAGAACGAGCCTCTGTCTCAAAAACAAAAACAAAACCAAAAACAAAAAACAAAACAAAAAAAACCTCCCTATCCTCTCATTCTCATAACTCCCCAAAGATGCACAAATCACTCCTTTGTGACAAGACTAAGCACAGATATCTTCCCTCTTCTGCCTGAACCTGCTGAAAAAGCCAAACACAGATCCTTTCTCTTTCACCTCTAGCCATCTCTCTATTCCGTGTCTTCCCAGTGATTAGCTAAGATTAGAATGTGACTATCTAGACACAGAGATTCACACGTCCTATTCAGCTAACCGATTGAGACTTTCCATTATTGCAAACCAATCTCAACTGAAACTTGTCTGCTCCTTCCAGTGAAAGTCTAAGACAAAACTATCCAGTTGAGACAGTCTGGATCTTTGCATCTACTGCAATAGCCTAAATAAAATCAGACTCCTTACCTATGTAGTTTTTGTCTTTGACACAGAAAATAGGTAAAATATTAGTCAATGGGACTGAATAAGGCCCACTGAAGAGAGACTTAAGAAGAAAAAGCTATCCAGGATGAGCTCACAGAATTTGAATATTTAGACATCAAACATGCACACACACACACAGACACACACACGATTGAGAAAGAATGACTAGGAAAACATCTAGAAACCCAGGAATGTATGAAAGTAAAAGAGAAAGAAGATGCAAGAAGGCAGAAGTTGTCAACTGTACTGAATCCTTTGGAACTATCAAGTGAAATGAGGATAAAGGTAGCCATTGGATTTGGATTGATGGAGATCCTTAGCAACACAGTAGTCCTCTCTTATCTGCAGTTTCACTTTCCATGGTTTCAGTTACCCAAGGTCAACACAGCCCAGAAATATTAAATGGAAAATTCCAGAAATAAACCATTTATAAGTTTTAAATTGCATGGCAGCTTTCTGAGTAGCATGATGAAATCCCTTGCTGTATCACTCCCTCATGCCCAGGACATGAATCATTCTTTCGCCCATGGTATTCACCTTGCACACACTACCAGGCCATAAGTCTTTTAGTAGCTATCTCAGTCATAGATTGACTATTGTGGTATCACCGTGCTGTGTTCAGGTAACCCTTATCTTCCTTAATAATGGCTCGAAAGCACAGAAGTAGTGATATTGGCCTATTGTTTTAATTGTTCTATTTTATTTATTGTTGTTAATCTCTTATTGTGCCTTATTTATAAACTCAATTTTATCATAGGCACGTACAGGAAAAAACATAACACTGTATACAGAGGGCTTGGTACTATCTGCAGTTCCAGGCATCCATTGGGGGTTTTGGAACATATTCTCTACAGAGAAGGAAAGACTTCTATATTTACAAGAACAGTTGCTTTTAAGAAGTGGTGATAGCAGTGAGTTGAAGAGTAAAAGGGTTGTGAGGAGTTCTGAGACAAGAATTGCAGATAATTATTTTAGGAAGATTGAATAACGTTCGTATGGGACAGTATTTAGAGGGGAATCTGAGGTGAAAAATGTTTTTTTTTTTTCTGAGATAAGAGATTCTACAAAAGATTTGTAATACAGGAGAAAGGGGTGCCTACAAAAACAAAGACTTTGGGAAACCATTATAATAAAAATAGTTAATATATATTGCATTCTTAATATGACCCAGGCACTATACTTTGTCTTTTTTATCTATTATTCTTAGTTTCTCTCATTTATTAACACTCCTCTATTAGAGAAAAATAGGACAGAGAGTTTAAGTAAGTTGATCATGATTTAAATTTCAGCACACTGCCTCCAAAATCCGTAAGTATAATCATTATGCTAAAATGCCTCTCTGTATATCTTAAAGCTACCAACAATACATGAATTAAGATGCAAGTACTTGATACATTTCTAAGAAAATTAAGAAGTAAGCAACTTTGATTTATGTCAACAATTTACTTAACACATCTTCTAAAAGTTTAAGCCATTGCAATAAAATTTGAGCCAGAAATAATAAAAATGAATGTTAGAGAGCATCCAAATTTTATTATCACAGATGAAATAATTACATTGCTAGAAAATTCAAAATAATTTATTGAAAATCATTAGAAATTAACAGTACGTCATAAATTATGAATACAAAAATTAATAATAATCTAATAATATTGATAAAGAATCTGTTGGAAAACATAATCTACTGTTCATAATGACAAACAAAACAAAAAATTATTGGAAGATAATAATGAAGGATATATTGCACTATAAAACACCTGCAAAAATATTCTACTTTGAAACTGGAGGATCTACATTAAGTGCTGACATACAATGACAATATTATTGAATTAGCAGTTCTTTTCAAATCAAAGTGCAGTTTCAGCATAATTTTTATTTTTAATTTAAAAAATTATTCTTGCCAATATAATTTTAAGCAAAAGTATGCATTTAATTTTACAAAGTTTTAAAATAATATTAACATAAAAATGAAAAAATAGACATGGAAGACAGGCTTAGAAAATTTTGAAAAGGAAATAGTGAGATCGATGGGGGACTATATCTCTTAGATAGAAAATAAATTATGGAATTAAAGTAACTAAAATATAATAGGTAGGCAGATTAATAAAGTATATTTCAGTTGGCAGGACATATGGCCATCTATAACTTCGAGAGGATAAGAAACTATAACCCTTTCATATTTCTAAAAGTAGAGGGCAAATGAATTTTGGTGAAAATAGTAATGTCAGCTGCAAATATATATATATATATTTATTTATTCTGCCATATTAGTAAACAACTAAATATACATCAGAGCAATGAGATGTGTATGTTTATATTTCAAGTGTTAAAACAGTAAAAATAAATTAACAAATGTTGCAGAGAGATAAGTAAAATGAACTTTGACAAACACTGTTAATGTGTGTAAAAACCGATAAAACATTTTAGGAAATTTAGACAAACTTCAAAGAAATCTTAAAAGTCCAATAATTTTGGATCCTATAATCCTCCTTCTGGGAATTTATTCTAAAAACATTAATAGAAAAAATAATCATAACACTATTTTTGAAAGGGTACTCTGGGAACAACCTAAATATCAAAAATCAAGGAAATGGTTAAACACATTAATGTGTAACCATAGTGTAGACTATTATGCCTGAAAGTGGAACCCAAAAACAATTTTTATTGTGGGGAGATATGTGGCCCATAACTTTAATTGAAAAGTAAGCCATAAAATATTATATATGATATTTCATTTACCTTAAGATATGTCTTTCTTAGGGAAAACAAATAGAAGATAATATTTATGAATATTAATGGTGTTTCTCTTTGAGTAATGAAACTATAATTTATGTTCTCATACATGTCAGTATTAATTTTTCTTATATTTCATATGGTACATGGATTGCCTTTATAATTATTATAAAACTAGTTTTAGAAAATAACTTATACAAGTTAAAGGTAAATCAAAGCTATCATATTTCATTTAAACCAATACCATCCATTAACCCATGATAGTATGGAAGTTCTCTATTTCTTGGACCTCATAATACTACATTGTGATTCTAAGATATTTCCAGTTATAAAATATAAACTATGCCCTTATTATATTTTCAGCTTTTAAAAAGTCATTTTTGCTACAAATTGTAAATTAAACAATGAATAAATACATACAAATGTGCCTATATGAACATGTGTTAGACTGGACCTAGCCAGGTCAAATACATTTGAAAATATTAAATGTATATATTAAAATAAAGTTGTAGTTCTCAAATTCCAAAGAGATTTAATTTTAAGCATAACTATATATCCACTTAAATCTTAGAATGGCAGTTAATATAGTATATTTTCACATAAATGATGATAAAACCAAAATTTAAAAACTCAATTTAAGTATATAAGATAAAAATATTTTTAAATGGAAATTTAATATAATTGATTACTGATGTAGTATATTTTAAATTTTTAACTTTTATAACATTTATTTGAATTGGAAAAGGAAAGTGTCACTACCACTCTACAATGTTAAGAATATTGAAATAACAGATTCGTATAGCATAAAAATTAGGTTACTAGTGAATTCCTATATGATTTATTTATAGCTTATAAAATATTACAAGTGTAAAATATTATATACATTTGTTTTAAAAATAAATTAGTGAATAATGGTTACATAAACTTTAATAGTCAAACTTTTAAATCTTAATTTGTACATAAAAAGAATATTAAATATCACATCTGAGATAACTTGTATTTTGCTATCTTTAAATAGGAGAAAGAGATAAGAATTATGGAGGAAACTAAAAGTTATTAAAACTAAACATTTGTCATTCTCTGTACTAGTTATGTAACTTAGCATTTTATAATTGCAAAGAAAATCTTTCCACTGATGGAACATTTCCCATGTGCCAGGTACTATTCTAAATCCTTTTATAGATTGTTCAGAGTGATTATTTCCAACTCAGGAGCATGGAGGCTTATAAGAGGATTAAATGTTATGAACATTGACCACATTACACTAAAAGTATAGCTGATCAAAGTTAGGAGGTGGGACGCTGGGAAAGTAGAGATGCTAATGGTGCAAGGGCTAATATTTCCATTTTATAAATGAGGAGTCCAAATGGTTAATGGAATAAAAACTAGAGTTTTAAATATTCCACTTGAAATTAAAAGGGAGAATTATATTTAAGTGAGAATAGTTGCTGGGAAAAGAAGGGAAAGAAGGTGATAAAAAATCTAAATATATATTCTATCA
This sequence comes from Nomascus leucogenys, assembly GCF_006542625.1. NCBI lineage: Eukaryota > Metazoa > Chordata > Mammalia > Primates > Hylobatidae > Nomascus > Nomascus leucogenys. The sequence goes on from NC_044393.1 coordinate 49,354,055, forward strand.
GAAAGTAAATAATGTCTAACAGACAAAAAAACCCCCACCATAATGATAATAAGGATATAACTGTAATTGTCAAAAGATGTAAAAACAGACAAAAGTTATTGCTTCTGTGAAGACAACATGGTAGAGAACAGATGAGGAAGCAGATACTATTTGAATTTGGTATTAAATTTTAATCATTAAAAATTAATCTTTACTTATTAAAAAAATAAGCATTTTTTAAATTAAAATTTTGCCAAGCCCAACAGCTAAATAGTGTCTCCCTGCATGCTTCTCTGTACCATAGCACTTATCTTACAGTATTTGGCACACATAGTTCTCCCACCATACAGGAAATCTTTGAGGGTAGGGACTATCTTACTCATTCTGAAAGTATTAGAATCTAACACAAAGAAAACAAGATATAATTTTGAAAAAAATAAGTTATTTAATTAATTACTAGTTACTACAAATATAGAACCATCAGGAGTTAAACAAATGAAATAATTAATCTAAGAGTATACCAAAATTCAATAATTTGCAAATTTCAAATCTTTTTGTTCTAATGCACAGTGTCAAAAAAACCAGATTACATTATGCTGTTCGCTATTGTCCAATTTATTACTTAAAAGAAGCTGCCAAAGTGCTTGCATATTTAAATACTCATAAAATTTTACTAACTTCTCAATCTCAGAAAACAAAACAAGAGACTAATTCAGTTGATTAGCATATAAACAACTATTACTATTTTGGCTGTTTGTTAACTATGATGACGCAATAATACATTTCATTCCTAAATGCAGACAATATATAAAAGGGAGAAAGGACTAATGCAAGTAATTACCAAATCATGTAATTAGCTGTAGCCTAATTTTCTGCCAATAATGATTGAATAGTATGAATGCATGTGAGTGAAGCCACTCCAGGATTTATCTGAACTGAATTTATTTGTGTCTGAACCCCCACGGAGTTAACACATAGTCATAAGAATAAAATCCTGAGAATTGATAAACACATAAGTAACCTTTTAATAGTATTTTAATAGTGAATTTTATAACCTCTTTATGAATTGAGCAATAATTTCATTTCAGCCATTTATATTGAGAGTAAAATGACGTGTGCTGTTATTGGCAAAGTGAAGAGCTGAAAAGACTTTTTATTTTTTAGCTTAAGCAACAGAAAGTTTCTCATAGATCTGGAGGCTTGAAGTTTAAGATCAGGCTGCCAGCATGGTTGGGCTCTGGTGAAGGCTCTCTTCCTAGCTTGCAGATGGCTGCCTTCTAACAGGATGGAGGAAGAGGAACCTCTCTGGGGTCTCTTCTTATATAAGCACCAATCCCATCATGCAGACTCCACCCTCATGATCTCATCTGAATGTAATTACCACCAAAGGCCTATCTCCAAATATTAACACATTGGGGTATAGTGCATCAACAGATGACTTTGGAGGGTGATGCAATTCACTCAATAGCAATGAGTATCTTGCATGCTTGTGACAACATAATTTAAAACAATGATTCATACAAAAGTTGGGCAAAAGTAGTTTACATAATTAATATGTTCACATGATCTAATGCCTGAAATTCATTTTAAAATTAATTATTGATCTTTTAAAATTGTCATGTAGGGCCGGGCACAGTGGATCATGGCTGTAATCCCAGCACTTTGGGAGGCTAACGTGGGTGGATCACCTGAGGTCAGGAGTTCGAGACCAGCCTGGCCAACATGGTGAAACCCTGTCTCCACCAAAAACACAAAAATTAGCCGCTTGTGGTGGTGGGTGCCTGTAATCCCAGCTACTCGGGAGGCTGAGGCAGGAGAATTGTTTGAGTCAGGTAGGCGAAGCTGCAGTCAGCTGAGATCGCATGACTGCATTCCAGCTCGATAACAGCCTGGACTCCGTCTCAAAACAATAAAAATAAATAAAAAAAAAAAGTAAAAAGTTGGCATGTAATAATTATACACATTTATAGGGGTATATACAGAGTGATATTTTGATACATGTATACAATGTGTAATGATCTATTAAGGGTAATTAGCATATCCATCCCCTCAAACATTTATCATTTCTTTGTGTAGGAAAAATCCAAAATTAAAAAGATGTTTTGGAACAACAGTACTTGTATCCCAGACAAGACCATGAAACTCGCCGAATCCAGACTTCAGTGGGATAAGTATTCATGGTTAAAATACACATAGTATAGATTTAGAGATTTAGAGCCCAAGGTATTTTTACAAATAGTTTTCTTGACAGATAAATCTAAAAATAAATCCTGCATTCATTTAAAGTGCACAATTTGGTAACTTGTAACATAGAGCATCATTTTTTTTTTCCAGTTTTAAGCTCCTTGGGGCAAGAGGGTATTCCTCATGTTTCTATTAGTCTATCTTGGCTGGAAGTAGAAGTTGTATAAATTTGTTTTTGCAATGACTTTCAAGAGATGTTGTTTCCATTTCTTTTTCCCCTTCGATCATGATTTACAGAAGAAAATAATTGAGTATATACCTTCTCATAATAGATTGTTCTTTGGCAACTGACTTTCTACCAGTTAGTATCAGCTAAGTATTTTCAAGCTCATAGACAAAAAATAAATACCACAGTTAAGGAAAGATAATAATTACTAAAAAATAAATGGTTGTATGTATGTTACATGACTATAAATTATTTCCTTTTATGTTAACTTTAGACTCCCTTATGTGAACTCATTCTCAGTTCTTCCAGATGATAAATAACTGAGGCAATACAGGGTTAAACATTAAGAAAAAAATTAAGCCGGGTGGGGTGGCTCACACCTATAATCCCAGCACTTTGGGAGGCTGAGACGGGTAGATCACGAGGTCAGGGGTTCGAGACCAGCCTGACCAACATGGTGAAACCCCGTCTCTACTAAAAATACAAAAAAATTAGCTGGGCGTGGTGGCAGGCGCCTGTAATCTCAGCTACTCAGGAGGCTGCGGCAGGAGAATTGCAAAAACCCAGGAGGTGGAGGTTGCAGTGAGCCGAGATTGCACCACTGCACTCCAGCCTGGGTGACAGAGCAAGACTCTCTCTCAAAAAAAAAAAAAAAAAGAAAAAAATATAGTTCTCTCTTCCTCCTACATATTAAGTATTCAAACTGAGCATATGTAATTACTGAAATGCCCTCTCATGTATATTTTCTTGACATGTTAATGAAGTCGTGCACCATCACTGAACCATAAATTAAAAAAAAATTACAAATTGGACTTATTTAAAATTTAAAACATATTATTCTAAAGACATAGTGGAGGAATGAAATGGCAAGCTATAACCTAAGAGAAAATATTCAAAACACATAAATTAGAAAAAGATATAAAGAATGTTTACAACTCTTAAGGTCCCAGGATTAGTGTAGCTCAGGCCACAATGGCAGCCTTTGCTGTGAAACCACATGTGCCCACATTGGGATCTGAACCAGTGACGGTGAGTTCATCCGCATCTCCAAAGCCAGGAGATAATATCCAGTTCTTACCTGTCTTTTTAATGATGGATTTTCCAGCGACTCTATAAGTTCAATCAATTAGTGGTCCTAGTAGGAGTAATGGAAATGAGATCACGTTTACTTGCAGGTGGCTCATCACCGCCATAGTCAGTTACACCAGCTCATAAAGATAAAAGTGGAGCTCCACCAGTTAGAAGTATATATAAAATGACATTTCTAGACCAGCGCTTGGATGAAAACTTTTAACTTCAAGAAGAGAGTCAAACATTTTATTAATGCAGAGTCCTCTTGTTGGAATTAACACAACTACTCCTGCAACCAGGCAAAGTATGTTTAGTCTAGCATGTATCGGTCAGCCATGAAAGACAGCATTATCTCCTGCCCACTTGGATCCTTTTATACTCAAGGAGATTCTCTGACTTCAGAAGATCACCTCAATGACACTTGAGTGATTGTGTTTGGGTTTCCTCAAGCACCTGCTTTTTACATATTATAATTTGCATACTATGGGAATATCTTAAAATATGTCTAACACACAGGAAATTGCATATTTGTTATTAATCTAAACTGTAGGCCTAGAAAACCTTAAGCAAAGACAGGAGAATTTTCAGAGAATTCATCATGATTGGCGTACAACCATGTTTTGATGCAAGCATTACAGAAAACAGTGACAAATGTGCTTTATCATCTCCATCTTCAGCCTTTATATCACCAATCAAAACTTTAGGTAAACCAATACAACCTGGAAATACTCCTAGAATTTCTACCCTGAGACCTCTTGCTACAGCATACAGAACTTTTAACATTTCTAACAGATAAACACCTAAAAACAATGAAAGTCTTGTATCCAAAGCAATATGTGTTGGCTGCTAGCATAAGAAATAAGAACTCAGCGACCAAAGAGAAGGTTGCTACACTAAAACAGAGTCAGCAGAGTACCACTCATTTCCAACACTTAGTTATATAACCACTACTGCAGTGTTGAATAGCTATCGCATACTTCTTTCAGAAAGAAGCCTTTTTCTTTAAGGACATAGCCTGTTGTCATTCACACTTTAAAGGATGCTTGGAATACATTTTAAAGAAAACTAAAAATCCCTGTAAATAGGTGTTGTGCTGTCTGTGATCATGCATGCTTATGCAAGCACAAAAACCACAACATGATTACTGTAAATTAAATAATTTAATCTGTGGTAAGGCTTCGTAGTCTTCATGAGAAGGTAGGTGAATTTCATAAATCACAGCTGCTTCTGCACAAAGATTATTATTAGCAATTTGAATTATGGTTTTTTAATTTAGATAGTATTTCATATTTTAATTATCTTTGTTTATATATGTCCTTTCATAGATCGTCATCTTGGTATATTATAAAACCAATACATTATTTTAAAAAACCTACTACTAAAATTTCTCGATAAAAACAAACTGTCACATTGTCAATGGTAAAATGCTTACAACTCAATAATAGAACAATAAACAATTCAGTATTTTTTTAAATGAGCAAAACAGTTTAATAGTTATCTTGAAAGAGAAAGTACACAGATGACCTATAGAAAGGGTATAAAACATCACTAGTGTTTGGGATGCAATTTCATCACAACCCATGCAGAAGAATGGGCAAAATAACAATTAAAAAATTAGAACGGAAGCAGAAAAGATATGGGGCAACTGGGACTCTCCTACATAGCTGGTGGGAATGTAAAATGGTATAACCACTTTGGAAAAGAGTTGGAAAGTTTCTTGTAAACTTAAACATATACTTATCAGACACATGAGATATTCCTTCCCTAGGTATTTACCAGGGATAAACCAAAATGTGTGACTGCACAAAGACCAGGTCACAAATATTCATAACAACTTGATTTGAAATAGACAAAAACTCTAAACAACTCCAATGTCCAACACATGATGAGTTAACATATCGTGATATATCCATTTAATAACACACTACTTAGCAATGGAAAGAAATTGTTAATTCATGCTATAACATGGTTGGATCTCAAAATCATTATGCTAAGTGGACAAAGCCAGGCCAAAAATCAAAAGCAAAAAAGGGGAAAATAAACACATCTTATAAATCCATTCATATAAGATTCTAGGGAATCAATGTCTTAGTCCATTTAGACTGCTATAACAAAATACCATAAACTGGGTGGCTTATAAACAATAGAAATTTATTTCTTACAATTCTAGAGTCTGGATGTCCAAGATCAAGTTTCCAGCCGACTCAATGTCTGGTGAGCTCTGTTTCCTGATTTATATATAGCACCTGCTTGCTATGTTCTCACATGGTAGAATGAGCCAATTAGCTCCCTTCACACTTATTACATTCATGAGGTCTCTGCCTCCATGACCCAATCACCTCCCAAAAGGACCCACCTCCTAATACCATCACTTAGGGCTTAAGATTTTAACATGTGAATTTTGGGGGGACACAAACATTCAGACCATGGCAATAAACTAGTTTATAGTGACAAAAAGCAGAACAAATATATGGGTACGTGAAGGATAGATTACAAATGGGTCCAAAGAAACTTTCAAAGAAATTGAAATATTTGTTATCCTGACAGTGGTTATCATTTCCCAGGTGTGCATGCATACGCCAAAAGTTATCACATTGTGTACTTTAAATATGTGAAGTTTAGTGGACTTCCGTTATACTTCCATGAAGTCGAAAAAGGCAAAAAAAAAAAAAAACTTTTCAGTTAAAATTATATACACTTTATATAGTGTATATAACTATGTTCCATATGAACTATAAAGTTCATATGGAACCAATTATATACACTTTAGGGTAGGTATTTATAATTGAAAAAGACACGTCTATTTTAAGTTGCCAAAACCTTATTTATTTGATGTCATTTTACCTATAACTGATATCTGATAACCACTAATAAAGTTTGTCACTTGTTGAATAATTGTATGCTTATTCAGATATTTTAAGGGATCAGGGAAATACCTTTTACCATTTTTAGAAAATTTTGACTAATTTATCTAAATTTAAACCTATTTAAATGACAGATTTTCTAGTAAGAAATTATTAGATTTGTAGCGATAAAGGAATGACGCAAATTTGTCTATTCCTGTGGATTTTAAGTTTATTTATTTTTGAAACAGTTTTTCAAAATTGTCGTTGAATATACTAAAAATCACTGAATTATATACTTTAAGTGAAAAGAAAACTTATTTGTCAATACATGTTTACCTAAATGAGAAAATTGGGAAAGTATTATGGAAAGGGAGACTGGGTAAAATTTTAAGGACCTTGAATATCAATCACACTTTGGTTTAACATGCAATTCATGTTTTATTGTGGAAGGTTTTGAACAGGGCAGTAGGTTTTCAAGCTATGCCTTGAGAAGTTTGTTCTGGCAGTGGCATATGAAGTGGTTTGATCTTAGGAGAGAAGAAAATCCTGTTACAATTTAATTGAAATAAATTGAATGGAAAATTACAGAGGCTTAAACTAATTAAAAGTAGCAGTACTAATAACTTATTTTTAAAGTGAGTGGCTGGATAATAAGAGAGTTTGAGACTTTGCCACGTGTTGGTTGTAGGGAGTAATGAGAATTGAGAAGTCAAAAAGAACTCTAACATTTTTTTCAGTGTCAGGATGAATAGAGTTTCCATTAAAGAAGTCAAGAGAGAATGCAGTAATTCAGTAATCCAACAATGGTTGAAGGGGTTGTCTTGAGCACTCCTTTTTGTTTGATTTGGAGGTACATGTGCAGTTTTATTACATGGGTATATTGCATGATGCTGAGGCTTGGGGTATGGATGGTCTTATCACCCAGGGAGTGGGCATAGTACCCAGCAGGTAGTTCTTCAGTGCTTTCTCCACCCCTCTCTCCCCCCTCTAGTAGTCCCAGTGTCCATTGTTCCCATCTTTATGTCCATGTGTATTCAGTGTTTAGCTCTCACTTATAAGTGAGAACATAAGGTATTCAGGCTTCTGTTCCTGCAATAATTTGCTTAGGATCATAATAGCCTTTAGCTGCATCCATGTTGCTGCATAGCACATGATTTTGTAGTTTTTCACAGCTGCATAGTATTCCATGGCATATATGTACCACATTTTTTAAAGCCAGAGTGTACCCAGTCTTGAGGATTCTAATGCTCAGGTTTAGGCAGGTCATTTAGTTAGACAGTACAACTGACCATAGGGAAAACAAATCCAAATCTTTCTGTAGAGACCCTAGGTAACAGTTTTCATTTTATAGCTGCCTAGTGTTTGAACTCCTTTGTCTATAGTTAGAGAGTAGAACATTGTTTTTATTTTATATAAAAGATCAGGTACTTGTTCCCCCAGACTCCTTGACCTTAGACCTCAGAGACTTGTCTTAAACTTGGACAATCAGATGTTCCTTCTCAGGGCATGAGTCTGAGGTGGCTGACACAGAGAAGAGAGAAGAGAAAAGGCCTCATGTCACCACCAACACTCAGTATCTTTGCCCACTGGTGGCAGAGGCAGCATGGATTCAGGTGTAACAGGACTGTTGGCAGCATAGAAATCTGACTGGTCTTGTGGCCAGAGCTAGATATGCATTATTATGAATGACCTTCCTTGGTCCGCGATTGACTTTAATAAAAACAGCTTCACTGAGATATAATTCACACAAAATTCACCCATTTAAAATTTACAATTTAGTAGCTTTTAGTGTATTAACCGAGTTTGCAACCATCACTATGATCTAATTTTAGAACACTTTCATCATCCAGAAGAAACCCTGTGCCCATTAACAGTCAACCTTCACCTCCCTCCAAACAAATATTAATAATATTCTCCCTTCCATCTCTATGGATATTTCTACTTTGGACATTCATTAAAAGAAATCTTACAATGTGCAATATTTTGTGAGTGGCTTATTTCACTTAGCATAATGTTTTCAAAGTTCCAGGTTGTTGTATGTATCAGTACTTCACACCTTTTAATTGCCAAATGATTTTAAGGATAGATTACATTTTATTTTTCCATTCATCAGTTAGCAGACGTGCATGTTGTTTTCACCTTTTGGCTATTATGAATAATGTTGTCATGAACATTTGTGTGTACGTTTTGATGTGGACACACATATTTTCATTTCTCTTGGCTATGTAGAAATGGAAATGCTGGTCCATACAACAACACCATGTTTAACTTTTTCTTCCCTTCTGTTTTAACAGATGATTTTCACTGATAGCTCTATTAAAGTATAATTGACAAATAAAAATCGTATATATTTGTGGATTTACAATGTGCTGTTTCAGTATACACACACACTGTGAAATGATTAAATCAAGATAATTAACATACCCATCATCCCACATACTTATTATTTTGTATGATGACATTTAAGATCTAATCTTTTAGCAATTTTCAAGTAGACCATATATTAACTGTAGTCACTATGCTGTACAATAGATCTCCAGAAGTTGTTTATCCTGTCTAAATAAAACTTTGTCCCTTTAACCAGCATTTCCCTCTATGCTTCTCCCACCCCCAGGCCTGGGAAGCCACCATTCTAATCTCTGCTTCTATGAATTCAACTTTTTTAGATTCCAGATAGTAAGTGAAATTATACAGTATTTGTCTTTCTTTGCCTAGCTTATTTCACTTAGCATAATGACCTCCAGGCTAATCTGTGTCATTGCAAATGACAAAAGGAACTTCTTTTTAAATACTGAAATGTATTCTATTGTATCTTTAATCCACATTTTATTTATCCATTCACTCACCAATGGACAGTTAGAGTGATAACATCTTGAGGAACTGTCAAACTGTTTTCCAAAGTATCTTCACTATTTTACATTCTCGCCAGCAATCTATGATAATTCCAATTTCTCCGTATCCTTGCCAATACTTCTTATTATATGTCTTTTTATTGTAGCCATCCTAGTGGGTATAAAAGGGTTTCTTTGTGGTTTGGCCTTACCTTTGTAAAAATTGGGTTGTCTTTTTATTGCTCAATTATAAGTTCTTTCTTGCTTAATTTTTGAATCGTTTGCATAGTCTTCCCATCTGTTCTTTGTATGACCTGATACTCTTTCATTAAATTGCTTTTCTACTTAACTGTAGTGCAGTTGGTACCTGCTCCTTGCAAACAAGAACCAGAGACTACCTCTAGAGATGTAGAGGTAGAATTTATCCGAACAAAAGTGTATGAGAAAAATCAGGGGGATTATGCAAAATATAAAGGAATAACAAGTGAGTAGGAAGTGAGGGAATAAAGAGTAACTAGAATATTTTTAAAAACTCATTTTGATGGTGATAGAAAATAGAGAAATAGAATAATAGCTTGAAGCATTACTAAGTTTGTTTACTCAGGGGAAAATCTAAAGCAAAGATATTGGACAGGAATGTACAGGAGTAGATAATTAGTGCAGGAGATGCCTTAAGGAAGCAGGTGATAAATTACCTTTGAAAGGAGTGTATTGGTCTGTTTTCCCACTGCTATAAAGACGTATTTGAGACTGCGTAATTCATAAAGGAAAGAGGTTTAATTGAGCTCATAGTTCTGTGTAGCTGTGGAGGCCTCAGGAAACTTACAATCATGGTGGAAAGCAAATGGGAAGCAAGGCACTTCTTACATGGTGGCAGGAGTGAGAGCTAGAGAGAGAGCAGGGGAAGTGCCACATTGTAAACCATCAGATCTCATGACAACTCACTCACTATCATGAGAGCAGCATGGGGAAACTGCTCCCATGATCCAATGACCTCCCACCAGGTCCCTCCGTCTACATGTGGGGATTACAATTCAAGATGAGATCTGGATGGGGACACAGAGCCAAACTATATCAAGGAGGAATACTCTTTCTTAGAGATAAATAATAATAATAACAACAACAACAACAACAACAACAACAACAACATAGAGGCAGAAAGTAAAGAGATTCCTAGGAGCAGACAGGACACTCAGAGGGCCTTCAGCAGACAGCTGTGACATTCTCCAGAGATAGCAGTAATGCTATGCTAAGACCAAGGATAAGAGTTCAGATGAGTATGTGAAGGAAAGTAGGAGAACAGCAGAATTAGGGACAAGGTAGTAGGTCAAAAGGAATTAATTGAAAAGGATTTTCTGGCAATATTATATTCTAGCAGTAGTGAATTCAAGAATGTTTCCTATTCTTCCACCTCATTTTCTGAATTCCTTTTCTTTCTTTCTTGTACCTCACTTAATAAAAATGCACCATAAGGGACTAAAAGCTTCAACAAACACTCAAACACATGTAATGTTAAATATATATGCATCATTACTCTGGTTTATTCTTTTGAAGTTGTTCCTCTGTGTGCTTTCCCTTTTCTTCTCACTTCAGGGTATCCATTGCAAAATGTAAATACTATGATACAAAATGAAGTATGTTCCTTTTTTGTGCTGAAATGTAGTTTTCTAAAAATGTTCATTCAGTCTTAAGTTTTAGAGATACATTTTTTAATTGTCAAGTATCTCTAACTTAAACAACAAACCTAAAGTGATTTCCTGAGCAATTTACAGAGATCTTCCCTATGCTTCCTTCAAAATAGATATCTCACTTAACTCCTTAATTATTGATACATTGTTGTAGCCTTATACTGACTATTTCTTCATATTACAATGTTAGCAAAACAAAAATCTCTCATAGGTCAAGTTAATCATGTTTTCTTTTGCATAGTCTATTTGCCTACTTTAAAAAAATTTTTTTTGCCATTGTAAATTCACATAGAAAAGGACTGAAATGAAATTCTTGGTTAGAAATGGGAACTCTAAAATCCTGCTTGTAACTCACCATAGAGATTCTTACACTACTGCAAAAGAGAATAAAAGACAACCCATTTTATCATCCTCTGAAACAGTAAAAGATAGGATTTCTCTGCCTGCCTTTTCAGTAGTCCCTCTTTGTTCTTTTCATATTTGCTTATGCATTTGCCTTAGTATACGAAATTAAAACCATACCTACAAATAAAAATGTCATGGACAGCAAAGGCCACATGAGCTTTAAAAGATACAAATCAAAATACTTTTGAAAGTGGAAAAGTGCTCCATTTCACATTTCTGTGAAATCTGGGAGTTTACATCCTCCCGAACCCTTCAGCTGAAGTTAGCACTCCAGGGGATTTCAAATAGGTTCAAAGTTATATGGTAAAGAGAAAAAGAAAAAAGGAAAAGCAAAAGAAATGGGTGAATTTCCTTCAGTTCATTTCATTGTTTAGCATTTCAAAGTTTCCTTCTATTCTCTTGATTAAAGCTCTGGTTTCATCAGGTTTGTAGATTTGTCTGAAGCCAGGAATGCATCCAAATTCACTAAGCATTTATGTACCCAAAATTAAATCAAGAAGCTTAATTAAGAACTCTCCTTTCAATTGAGAAACAACCTAAAGTGTATTCAAATGTAGATATAATCTAGATATAACCAATCACATTTTAGTTGGTATGTGGAGATAAGGAGCCACCTGAGGGCTGAGAATTTGTGGACTTGGCAGTTTTCATTCCAGCTCTTCAATTAGCTAGTTATTTGACTTTCAGTAATCATTTTACCTCTCTGGATCTTAATGTCATCTGCTGTACAATAAGATACAAAGTGGAATTGGATGTTTTTCCTATTTCTAAAATTCTATTCATCTACTCTGAAAATATGTTTTAATATATACTTCTTTGGGATACTTATGTGAAATATAGCATTTACTGTGTTTAATGTTTGCACCTAGCAAACATTAAACCCACAGAATGATAGGGTTTACTGCTTATTATGTGCATATGATGATTGTAGGAATATGCATATGTACACATATAAAGAACATTTTTTCCTATTCATAGAATTACACAGATTAATTACATCATAATCTAGCCATTTTATCAGAACATATTAACGTTTCATAATTGATATCCTGATAGTTAGCAAAAGTTAAAGTTGCCAATGTTTTTTATACGAAAAAATTAAATTTTTCACATTGTAAGTTTATGATACATCAGTTATGCATAAAAGTATTCCCTTTTGCTTGCTACTATGTCATTTTTCCAATAAGCACTGCAAAATTCCTTAGTTTTTTATAATACTCCATTCGCTCGCTGCAACATATTCAGTTAATATCTCTCTGGCCTTTAATATTGTGACTTGGGAATTATTTCTATTTTTCATTAGTTTTCCTTTTGTTCATTGGAACAATATATAAAAAGAAGTTAATATTGGTAAGTGATATATACTACGAAGGTCCAAGCTGGAGATTAGAAACAAATTTAAAACAGTATGTAATAGGTCAGTTGCTCTTCTCAAACTTCCTCTTTTTTAATATCAAGTGAATAGTTTTTCTAATATTATTTTCTGTAATTTACATATGACCAAGACTGATCTTCAGAAAAAGTCAAATGATGTTAGCTTGTGAAGTACGTTAAGAAACTCTAAAGGCACCTAGCCAAATCTCTGTCCACCATATTAAAAGACTTTCATTGATGTCTTAAATTCTACTAGTAATTATTCAATGTAGTGCCTAATTTGAAATGTATTTTCTATTCCAAAGTGTGTATCACAAGAAAAAAAAATATGACTTATCATATATGCCAACCTAATGTAAATGACATTGCTCCACTCTTTCTTAAGTGTCAACTAGTCAAAAACTGTTAAATTTTGGAATCTCAAAGAAGTAACTTTTAAGTGCTCCTTCATGGGGCCTTAGAAGTTCCAGAAGGTGTCTCAAGAACTTCAACTAGAATATCTCCACTTATATTTTCCTCCAAGACTTGGTTTATAGACATTTGTAAGCCACTGGACTAACAGACAGATAACATTTCAAAATTTGGGTAATGCTAATAGAGGATAAAACAACCATGGGAATGGTCATACAAATGGAGGAACAGGGGAAGAAAGAGCTCAGTAAACAAAAAAACAATATGATAATATTGACAAATGGGACAAAGATCAATACAGCGAGGAGTGGGAGAAAGGGCATTGAAAGAGATCTTGGCAATAGATGCCTACTTTGCAAATTTTCTTAAGTTTCCGCAAGACAAAATATCAAACAATACCTCAGTGTAACTCTCCAGGTTATAGTTGTGCTCACTAAAGTCTAGGAATGACTGCTCTAGTTCATGTTACAAAATCATGTAACATGAAAATTATGAAAAAAACTTCACAATCACAAACTATTTAAAATTGGCATAGAGATGAACAATAATCTGGCATGCTTTTCAAATAGACCAAAGCCTAACCTAGCTCCTATGTATGATAAGCGTTCCTTATGTAAAGTAACTATGAAAGTGACTAAATCAGTCAGTCTCACCACAGTAATTTTTACTGTGCTTTGCTAATCTAGTGTGAAAGTAAAAATAGTAAGTATATTAAAATTTATTTATTTTCTCAGTTTCTTGGCTGATTCATTCATGATAACTTACTGAACATTTCATATTGGTTACAAGTAGGGCATATTTTAATCCAAAGGAAGAAAGCTAAGTAAACAATAAATTTTGGGGGCCCCCCAAGAAGTTTTCACACCAATGAACATAAATAGGCAAATAAGTATTCTCAATGTGGTATATGATTTATGTTATCATTATAAATCATATCATTATCATTATCCTCTAAATCTCTAAGTCAAAAGATAACAATCCTTAATTAATAAATTAATGATACATGGCAAGTACTAAAAGACATAACCTACTGTAACGAATTCTAGTTTTATAACAGAATTTTAAGTATATGATTACAGGTGTGTTTTTCTATCATACCAGGCAAACTTACTTGAATCACTGAGAAGAAAAAATGAATTGTGTATTTTACAAAACAGAGAGGCATTGCGAAATCTAGGATTTTGCTTAGTCTTTCAATTTTTTCAGTTACACATTTAAGTCATTAAGAAATGCATATCTGGCTGGGCACGGTGGCTCATGCCTGTAATCCCAGCACTTTGGGAGGCCGAAGTGGGCGGATCACGAAGTCAGGAAATTGAAACCATACTGGCCAACATGGTGAAACCCCATCTGTTATAAAAACACAAAAATTAGCTGAGCGTGGTGGTGCGTGCCTGTAGTCCCAGCTACTCGGGAGGCTGAGGTAGGAGAATCACTTGAACCTGGGAGGCGGAGATTGCAGTGAGCCGAGATCACACCACTGCACTCCACCCTGGCGACAGAGCGAGACTCCATCTCAAAAAAGAAAAAAGAAAAAGAAAATGCATATGCAATATTTAATACCGTGCATAATAGTAAGGCAGCACATAGCCCTAGTTCTGTGGTTCTCCATTGGGATGATTCTGCCCACATGGGATATTTTGCCTACACATTTTTGGTTGTCACAACTGAAAGGAATGTTACAGGCGTTTGGGAGGTAGAAACCAGAGATGATGTTAAACCTACAATGCACAGAATATTCTCCAACTACAAAAACTATCTGACACCAAAGATCAGTAGTTCTGCCACTGAGCAACCCTGTTCTAGTTAAACTTATTTAATATTGAAGTACATTATTTATCAATGATATAATTAAATTTGCCTAGAAATACACTTGAAATTAAAAACTCACTACATAGTTAAATACAAAGAAACAATTTCTCTGTGATAAGAAATTTTCTATGTACAGGCCGGGCGCAGTGGCTCATGCCTGTAATCCCAGCACTTTGGGAGGCCAAGGCGGGCAGATCACAAGGTCAGCAGTTCAAGAACAGCCTGGCCAACATGGTGAAATCCCGTCTCTACTAAAAATACAAAAATTAGCCAGGCGTGGTGGCAGCCATCTGTAATCCCAGCTACTTGGGAGGCTGTGGCAGGAGAATCACTTAAACCCGGGAGGCGGAGGTTGCAGTGAGCCAAGACTCATGACATTGTACTTCAGCCTGGGTGACAGAGTGAGACTCCATCTCAAAAAAAAAAAAAAAAAAAAAAAGAAAGAAAGAAATTTTCTATTTACATTTACAAAATGTTAAACAGAGAATATTCCTCATGGTTTGTTTCCTATAACTAGTTGGCTAAGGAAGAAAACATTTAGACTTGGTTAACAGATAATTCTGTACAATATGCAGAAATGGCCTGAAAGTGGACAGTTGTAGCACTAAATTCCTTTTATGGGAGATGCATAAAAAGACCATTGTGAAGGGAAATTCATGTAGAGGGATGAACTTTGAGCATTTCATGTGGTTATTCATTTTGCTTAGAAGGAAAAATAGTCAGCCCTAAGAGTCTACAATGATTCACAAGCTGTGACCACTAGTTTGGCTGTATGTTAAGGGACTTAGAAGGAATATGATTGGAAAATTGGTGACAAGGTGGTCTGGGGAAGATGAATGTTGGTAGAGGATGGCCACAGGAGTGGAAGATTTTAATAATCATGTGGATAGGATGACCAGTTTTTTGGATACCAGTCATCTTCTTTCTAAGCCACTCTTTTCATTTTCCAATGAGTCCATGAACAAACTGGCCTTTTGGCTGCAATGGAGGCTATCCAAGTGTTAAGCAACATGGACTTTTACATACCAAGTCCAGCCTGCCACTAGCTTGTCAATAGCCACTACTGGATGCCCAATCTGTCAGTATCAGAGACCAATACTGAGTGCCATCCTCTTTTTAAGACACTCCTTTCCTTTCCCAGTGAACTCATGAACAAATTGGGCCAATACTGAGTGCCCTAATATGGGTTGATCAGCCAACTACCTGGTGACAGGTTGATTATATTGGGCAGCTTCCGTCATGGGAGGGGTAGTGCTTTGTTCCTACTAGAGGAGGCACTACAAATATGGTTTTATTTCCCTGCATGCAATGCTTCTGCCAAAACTGCCATCTGTGGACTTACAGACTACCTTATCCATCATCATTGTATTCTATACAACATTGCTTCTGATCAAGGAACTCACTTCATAGCATAAAAGGACCATGCTCATGGAATTCACCAGTCTTTCCATGTTACCCAATATCCTGGAGCAGCTGGCTTTATAGAATGATACATTGGTCTTTTGAAGAGTCAAGTACAGTGCTAGTTAAGTGGCAATGCCTTGTGGGGCTGGATATTGTATGTGCTCTAAATCAGCATTCAATGTGGTGCTATCCTTACCAAAACAAAGGTTCACGGATGTAGGAATCAAGGGGTGAAAATGGCAGTGGCACCACTCATTACCCCTGGTAATTAATTAGCAAAATTGTGCTTCCTGTTCCCATGACCTTAGGCTTTGCTGATCTAGGGTGTTGCTTTCAAAGGAGAAATGCTTCTACCAGGAGACACAACAATGATTCCATTGAATTGGAAGTCATGACTGCCACCCAGCCACTTTGGGCTCCTCATGACTTTGAATCAACAGGAAAAGAAGTGAGTTATTGTACTAGCTTGCATGATTGATCTTAATTATGGAGGGGAAAATTGGGCTGCTACGACTCAATGGAAACAAGAAAAAAATATCTTCAGAATACAAGGAATTCCTTAGGGAATCTCTCATACTACCATGTTCTATGATTAAAGTTATTGGAAAACTACAAAAACCAAATTCAGGCAGGGGGTAGGGTTAGGAGGTTCACTGCAAATAGGGACAAGAGCACCTTCTTTGGGTGATGGAAATATCACAATTGTGGTGGTGACTACACAAGTATATAACAATTATCAAAATCCATCAAACTGTCCACTTAAAATTGTTGAATTTTATTTTATGTAAATATTACCTCAATACAGTTGAATTTAAAAAAAATTTTCCTATGACAGCAAAGATTCTTAATGTTGAAAAACAAAGACCAGACAGAGAGAACACAGTTATAGTACATATCCCCAGAGAGGTATTTGTGTTTTAACTTCAAAAACAAAAATAAAACTCATGAAAATACATTTATTTATTCATCCTTTTATTCAACAAATAGCTTTTTAGCATAAGTCATGCATCATGCAAAGCTTCAGATGCTGGAGCTATGTCAGTGGAAAACAAAAGTACAAAGCAAAAACATGAAACAAAACATCAATAACAAAAAGACTGTCCTTAAGGAGCTTACAATTAGTTAAGGGAGACAGATAATCAAATGAATAAGTAAAATAAATTCTATGACCTTGATTGTGATAATTCTCAGAGCTATGTCTAGCTCATCCATAGTACTATATAGGTGTTTATAGGATATATTTTGGTATTACCTTCATTTGCTACTCAAGTGTTCTATCTCTACTGAGATTTTTCCCCCTCTTTCTTGCCTACTTTTAACTCATATGAACTCCAAGTTGCCTCTAAGTTGTAAGATAGACATAGATAAATCAATGAACCAATGTAACACTGATAAAATTAGACTTTTTCCGGTTTAATTCTAATAAAGTCCTAAGTGCTGAGAATATAATAAGTAGCAAGTACCCCCATGTTTTGAAATGAGATATAATATAGTATATCATTGCGTAAACACTACCAAAGTGGTGTCTCGAAAATCAGTTTTGTGATCTTAACCTATCTCAATAGTATCAAATGCTTGAGGTAAAAAACTGGACTACCAATCACTTAAAAGTCTGCCCCATAAAGGTAGGCTTCCTATCACAGACGGGGTGAAGTCAGGAGAAAGGCATTTTAGGCACCAAGGGAGGGAGTTATTTTGAGAAATAATTTGGATTGCTTAAGCATTTTTCTCTCCTTGATCACAGAACAGGAACTCTTTCCCAAAACTTCACGCTGAGTGAGAGGGGCTTTAGGACATGATTCTGACTGCTTGATATGTGTCCCAAGAAGCTTGATGGGGCAAAAAGGCTGGTTTTGACTTAATATTGAAGGAGAGTGGGAGTGAAAGGCTCTGACTGGATTATCTGCCAGGCAGGAGGGTTCACAGAGGTGACCACTGTTATATCAAACTGCTCCCCGCCTAGCCTCCTGCCCCCACAAGCTCCCCAGAGGTATGTGTTTCTTCTGGATTGGATGTGGACCCTGTGGGAGGGAGCCAGCATAGGAGCCATTTTAAAAGGCCCCACAAAATGCTGGATACATAATAAAACTTGCCAGCTGGAAGAGACATAAGGGGTAGAGACAGTTTTACTTGCTAGCAGTTATATTCTGATGCTAGTGTACCCTGGCAGGTGTCCAAACGCTGAATGCTTTTATCATGTTGTGCTTTCATAGGTTTCTCAGAGACCCTCCCACTGAGAACTACTAACTGTGACTACCTAAATGAGGGCAAAGCCATCCCACCCTCCAGCTGCTTACCTGCCCCCCTCAGCTCTGCACCCCACAGCACTCTGCAGGCATCCTTCCATTCAGCTCTCAAGGTTGCCACATGAAGCCCAGTTGGATGGGGTCCATTTTTAAATGACATCAGACCACCTCTTCAAAATCAACCCTTTTACATACTTTCATAGTACAAAACCAGTTTTTGAACCACCCCCTCGGAAATTCCTACACAATTATTCTAACCACTCACGTAAGAATATAGAAGAAACCACCTATTGCTTTGTTCTTGGCCTTGGACCTCAGCTGAAGCTGAAGCAGAAAGAATTCCATTTTTAAATTGTGTTAATAAACAAGCCAATTGGAATATTTAAAGTATCCGTGTAGAAATAAGAACAGAAAGACATTAAGAAAAAAATCAACAAAGCTTGGGTATAGAGAAAAAGGAGACATGAAAATCCAGTATGACTAATGATTAGAGTTTGAGACGCTAAAGGAAATGATGGCAAGATTTCTCGATAAATATAATAGTCTTTTATTCACCTTCTCTCCACACATCCCACGAAAATGCAACACAGAATTAAAAAGTTAGTAAATTATAAAGGCAAAGGGAATAGGACAGAGTAGTAAATGTTACGGTCACTCTGCAAAAGTGGGAGGGAGCCCCACTCCAGGTTTGGTTTGGATATTGAGACTAATCACACCACATGCTGACACCAAGAGGGCATGAAAAGTTTATGACTTACATAATTGAGGTCTCTGGGGAAAGCAGGACAGGCCTCTCAAGCAGGTCTGAAGTGGTTTGAGAGAACAAAGAAGGAAGCCAGGCCTGAGTTTTTGTTGTGGTTAAGGTGAGGGAACAGGTTTAGGATTCCCACACGTATGGGCAGGGACTCTGTGGTTTATATCTCCTGATAGCACCTGAGAAGGGAGCACCCAGGCCTATTTAGCAGCTTGCCTGTGTGTAGACAGGAGGGAAAGAGGAGGGGATGAGGCTCAAAAGCTACCAGCAGATGTAGAACAATGGAGTCAGATTTCTCATTACAGAAGACATATTTCAACAACTTTTTCAAACAGAAAATAGTTGGAAGACTGGTAAATACCACAGCTGAAGGGAAAATAGAGCTATTTTCAAGCAGAGTGGAAATTCTGATTAAAAGTGAGGGAGTTTGAAATACAGAAATCCTGAGAGGCACATAGCAGAAACTATTCAGGCAGGAGTGAGGTTTACACTTTTCAACAGCAATTTATTGGAGCCCAGGACGAGTGAGCTAAAGCTTTTGAGAGGTGGAAGGAAAATGATTTCCAAATTACTAATCAACTGTGAGAGCAGGAAAAAGTGGTTTCAGACATTCAAGGTAAAACAATTTATCTACCATGGTGACTTTTCTTAGGAACCTACTGGAAGGTGTGCATCGGTTAAACAAAGAGAGGTCAAAGGGAAAAAAACGTTTTCAATTCCTGAAGAGCAACAAATTCCAACTGGAACTAGAATAAGGAAGTGCTCTGAGAAGTAAAAGAAAGAGGAAGCAGGAGGAAAAGTGAAAGGGAGGAAGAGGAAAAAGAAGAAAGAGAGGAAGGAAGAAGAGGAGGGAGGGATGGAGGGAGTGAGAGGAAGGGAAAACCAAAGGCTGATGTGCTTGAGCATTTTCCAGTCATGTTGGGACATCTGAGGGGAAAGAGTGATACTACTACATAGAAAAGCTAAGAGAAGAAAAATCTTAAGAAATTATCATCAGGAAAAAAAGTTCCGTGAGAAAGGAAATACAATTATTTTACACCATTTAACAGTGAATAATACTTATAGTCTCATAGTAATATAAACATTGACTTTTGATTTAACCAAACATTATAATGTAATTATAACAGAAAGATGGAAGGAGCAGAAATAAAAGTATGGTAAAAGAATGCCAGATCCTCAGCTACCATGTCAGAGAGCCAGTACACATTAAAAAAAAAAAAAAAAGCATCATTAAAATAGCCTAATACAATACCATTCAGGACATAGGCATTGGCAAAGACTTCATGACTAAAACAGCAAAAGCAGTGGCAACAAAAACCAAAACTGACAAACAGGATCTAATTAAACTAAAGAGCTTCTGCACAGCAAAACAAACTACCATGAGAGTGAAAAGGCAACCTACAGAATGGGAGAAAATTTTTGCAATCTAGCCATCTGACAAAGGGCTAATATCCAGAATCTACAAATAACTTAAACAAATTTACAGGAAAAAAATTAAAAAAAAAAAAAAAAAAAACCTCATCAAAAAGTGGGAGAAGGATATGAACAGACACTTCTCAAAAGAAGACATTTATGTGGCCAATAAACATATGAAAAGAAGCTCATCATCACTGGTCATTAGAGAAATGCAACTCAAAACCACATTTAGATACCATCTCATGCCAATTAGAATGGTGATCATTAAAAAGTCAGGAAACAACAGATGCTGGTGATGATGTGGAAAAATAGGAATGCTTTTACACTGTTGGTGGGAGTGTAAATTAGTTCAACCATTGTGGAAGGCAGTGTAGCAATTCCTCAAAGATCTAGAAACAGAAATACCATTTGAGCGAGCAATCTCATTACTGGGTATATACCCAAAGGATTATAAATCATTCTACTACAAAGACACATGCACACGTATGTTTACTGCAGCACTGTTCACAATAGCAAAGACTTGGAACCAATCCAAATGCCCATCAATGACAGACTGGATAAAGAAAATATGGCACATATACATCATGGAATACTATGCAGCCATAGAAAAAGGATGAGTTCATGTCCTTTACTGCGACATGGATAAAGCTGGAAAACATCATTCTCAGCAAACTAACACAAGAACAGAAAACCAAAGACTGGATGTTCTCACTCATAAGTGGGACATGAACAAAGAGAACACATGGACACAGAAAGGGGAACATCACACACTGGAGCCTAGGGGGTGGGGGGCTCAGGGAGGGATAGCATTAGGAGAAATACCCAATGTAGATGACAGGTTGATGGGTGCAGCAAACCACCATGGCATGTGTATACCTATGTAACAAACCTGCATGTTCTGCGCATGTATCCCAGAATGTAAAGTAATATATATATATATATATATATATATATATATATATATAAATGCCTAATACAGTCATGCTTTGCATAACTGTATTTCAGTCAATGATGGACCACATATATTATGGTGGTCTCATAAGATTATAATGGGGCTGAAAAATTCAAATTGCCTGGTGTCATAGCCTTTGTAAGTTTGTAGCACAACGCATTACTCATGTACTCCACTGCCAATCCTATAAAAGTATACCACACACAATTACAGTACAGAACATATTACTTGATAATGATAATTAACAACCACGTTACTAGTTTATGTATTTACTATATTTTTATCATTATTTTAGAATGCATTCTTTATACTTACAAAATCAAAGTTAACTGTAAACTGGCCACAGGCTGGTTCTCCAGGAGGTATTCTAGAGGAAGGCATTCTTATCATAGGAGATGACAGATCTATGCATGTTATTGCCCCTGAAGATCTTCCAGTGGGACAAGATATGGGGTGGAAGACAGTGATATTGATCATCCTGACCCTGTGCAGGCCTAGGCTAATGAGTATGTATCTTGCTTTTTAACAAAAATGTTTAAAAACTTAAAAAATATAAAATACTTATAGAATAAGAATATAAAGAAAAAAATTTACAGCTGTACAATGTGTATGTGTTTTAAGCTAAGTGTTATTACAATAAGAATTAAATTTTTTAAATATTAAAAAGTTTATGAAGTAAAAAACTTACAATAAGCTAAGGTTAATTTATTATTAAAGAAATAAATTTCTAAAAAATGAATTTAGCGTAGCTCAAGTGTACAGTGTTTATAAAATCTACAGTAGTGCAGATCAGTAGTCCTAGGCTTTCACATGCTCTCACCACTCACTCATTGGTTCTCCCAGTGCAACTTCCCGTCCTGCAGGCTCCACTCACGGTAAGTGCCCTACACAGGTGTACCATTTTTTATCTTTTATATCATATTTTTGCTGTACCTTTTCTATGTTTAGCAATGTTTAAATACACAAATACATACCATTGTATTACAATTGTCTACAGAATTCAGTATGGTAGCATGCTGTACAGGTCTGTAGCCTAGGAGCAATAGACTATACCATATAGCATATAGAATAGGTGTGTAGTAGCCTATACCATCTAGGTTTGCGTAAGTGCTGTCTATAGTGTTTGGACAAGGAGGGAGTTGCCAAATGACTCATTTCTTTCTTTTTTTTTTTTTTTTTGAAGCGGAGTCTCCCTCTGTTGTCCAGGCTGGAGTGCAGTGGTGCGAACTCGGCTCACTGCAAGCTCCGCCTCCCGGGTTCATGCCATTCTCCTGCCTCAGCCTCCCAAGTAGCTGGGACTACAGGCGCCCGCCATCACGCCTGGCTAATTTTTTTTTTGTATTTTTTGTAGAGATGGGGTTTCACCATGTTAGCCAGGATGTTCTCGATCTCCTGACCTCATGATCTGCCCGCCTCGGCCTCCCAAAGTGCTGGGATTACAGGCATGAACCACCGCGCCCGGCCAATGACTCATTTCTTTGGAACATATCCCCAATGCATGACTGTATTTAGAAATATGAATGCAAGTTAGCAGAGTAGGAGATACCAGTCTTTATCCCTTTATCCTCCCCCCCACACATATACATAAACATAGGCACATGCATATGTATGTATACACGTACACATAGACAGCTATTCACAAACCGAAATAACGTGGAGTGGGCTCAAGGGCTGATTAAAGAATCTACAACAACACAGTGAAAAAAAATTTTTTTTAAAAGAGAATTTCCACATGGAAAGGATTGCTGATAAGATTGACATACCTGAGACACCAGGAGCAATGGAGAAAGGTGAGGCTATCAGTATCAGCCGCATGGCAGCAGCCACCATGTTCCCAGCAGCCTGCTCAGTAGAGGACACTGGTATCTCTTGCCACTGAGGTAACCAATAGCCATTCCCACCAGGGAACCTGAGAGGGAAACCTGGCTGCACACCCCTCACGCTCCAAGACCAGCTGCTGTTGAGCTGCTTTGAGAAAGGAGCTACCACCTCTACCAACCTCTTACATGTCAGCAGTCCCAGCTGCTCTAAGTAACCACAGTACAGACCCAGGCTGTGTGGCCGCACTGGGCCTGCTGCCATCTTAGACATCAGAACCATTGCACGTGGGGCCCCAGAACCAAGTACTCACTGTGCGGCCCATGCCGTGGGTACCACCTCAGCCCTGTAGAGAGTCAGGCCTTCCTAAGGATCTGTGCCGTCCATCATATGACTAACACTGCAGCAGGTGCCACACCTTAGGTACTAGGGCCATCACAGGCCTGGACCCAAGAGCTCACCATTAGTGCTGTGTTTCAGGCCTCAGCTCTGTGCACCTCATCAAATGCTGGTGAAACATCATTATTTCCTTGTATGCAAGCATTAAAAGAAAGATGACCCAGAATTTTTGAGTGTGGGAAGAGAAACTGCTGGGGGGTATAATTTAGCAAAATATTTCTAAAGATTGTAAGTCATAAATGTACCTTTAAAATCCAACTGGCAGCAATTGTCCCATGGAAATAATTAGAAATACACACAAAAAAGTTATTGTTCATGTGTTTTTAGAGGGTGGACATTTCCCATTTTCTTCTTTCTGTGATCAGAAAGGATAGGCATTCTCTACATTTTTGCTTGCTCCTGGGATTTTTGTCTCACTCTAATGTTAAACATTGAATAGCCTATAGAATTTTAAAAGACCCAGCATATGTTCATCATTATGAAATTCTTGTGAGATCATTTATTGTGAAACAATTTTCCTAGGTAATGTGGTTGCAGAAGGAATGTGGATTTCTCTTCATTCTGAAATTCTCTTAAGGACTTAGATGGATAGGGTTATTGCATCTGTACTGAGTTCATTGTTCTAGATTTTTTTTAAATTAGTGTTGTATGAGCTTATGACTTGTTATTAAGATTTAAGCTAATGGTGAATTCTTGTGGAAGGAATTGGCATTTTTGTTTTCAATCATAGGGATAATTTATACTGTCATATTAATCCCTTATCCTAGCCAAAGAAAAATGGATATAATCATTAAACAATAGAACTTTCACTATTTAAATTTAACTATGGCTACTTTCATAGGAAAAAAACCAGTGTCTACTCCTCTCATATTGCAAGTATGACAAGAATAACACCTATTTGCTTTTCACGCATCTGCTCCTTCAGAACAGAGGCAGTGTCTGCTTGGTTTTGTATCCAATGTACACTGTACGTAGTCATAGCATGGTTTCTAGTGCCTATTATGCTAATAAAATATATTGAATAATTTTTTATTGTTCATAGTGTCACACATAAGTGTTAGAGAAATATGGAAATTATGAATAAACAAAGATAAATGGTTGCTATGTTTTATTTCATCCTCAGCATAACTGTTGATGTCATAAATACGTTTTCCCAACCTCCTCCCTCTCTTGCCTCCTTCAGAAGATACAGTGCTAGCAATTCTATCTAATAATAGCAATAATTAATTCACACTTTAGTGCACAATTATAAGTGCCAGACATTGTGTAAAGCATTATAAATGCATAATCTCATTTCATAGTTACCATATTCCTATGAAGAAAATGTTATTAATATCTACATTATACACACAAGGAAAATGGGATTGAAAAGAGAGACACCCAGTGACCAACAGGTATTATATAGCCAAACTGGAAAACAATCTAGCATATTTAACTACAAAAGCTGCATGCGCATGTTCTACCCCAAATCACTTCTTGTATTGTATATTTTATAATTCTATCTTTTTCTCTATTTTCATTTCCATGAGATTCAATTCCAGATCATTGGTCCTCTAGATCACTGCCATCAATTGTTAAAGGACATTTCCTAAAATGTCAAATGATCATAATACTCCTATTAATAATATAAATCAATGGGTGGTAAAAAATCAGATAAAACCCACATTCCCACCTTGGTAAACAAGATAACTTTATTATTTCCATCTCACATACATTTCCAGTCTCTGCCTTGTACTTAACTTACCTACATGCTACACTTCTATCTTTCCCTAAAATATCCACAGTATGCTATACTCGCATTTAAGCTGTGTAAGTTATGCATTAGTATTACCACTTCACAGATAAGGATATTGAAGTACCAGCAGGTTAGATACATTGCCCAAGCCACCTTACATTTTACTGGTTGAACCATAATTTTGTTTTATTTTATTATTTATTTATTTACTTCTTTATTTATTTTTAAGACAGAGTCTCGCTCTGTTTGCCCAGGCTGGAGTGCAGTGGCGCCATCTCCGGTCACTGAAATCTCCGCCTCCCGGGTTCACGCCATTCTCCTGACTCAGCCTTCTGAGTAGCTGGGACTACAGGCACCTGCCACCAGGCCCAGCTAATTTTTTTTATTTATTTTTATTTTTTTATTTTTAGTAGAGACAGGGTTTCACCGTGTTAGCCAGGATGGTCTCGATATCCTGACCTTGTGATCCACCCTCCTTGGCTTCCCAAAGTGCTGGGATTACAGGCATGAGCCACCGCGCCCGGCCAGAACCATAATTTTAATCAGTGAAAACTTTGATTCCCAATTCTATGTTTCAAACCAGTTTACTGCAAGGCAAACATTAAATAACTAAAGCTAAGATTTTTTTCTTCTTCAGCCCTATCTAGTTTTAATCCCATCATCGAGAATGCCAAGCTCAATGTCCAAATATTTATCAACAAGGAAGACAAAGTAACCTATCAAATCACCACATCTTACCTTGAAGTTCCCAATACCATCAAAATTTTTATTGCCAAGTTTATTGAATGCCCTTATCTTTGTATTTATAATAAATGAAAAGAATGTCACTTTAAAGCAAAGACAACATACTTCTACTTTAATTGATTTTCTGTTAACCAAGAATTAATTTACACAACAAATCGAATTAGAGGATATTTTAACAAAATATAGGGAGAATATACAGGCACAAAGAAGATGCATTAGTTAGTGGACCTACAATCAAGAATATCATCTATTTGGAAGAAATAAAAACAATTTCTTGATATTGCCACAATCAAGAACATAATCCATTTGGAAGAAATGAAAACAATTTATTGATATTGTTTACTTTTTCCATCTAATCTGAACTGAAGCTGAAAACACATGGGATTTTTTTTTCCAACAACGGCATATGCCAATGTCTATTATCTAGCTTCCTTGGGCACTAACTTTAAAAAACCTATTTGATCTTTATTGAAAAACTTGACATGTTATTTAAAACAATCTCACAAAAAAATTAATTCAGCCCAACAAAATGTATATTTTTCTCATTACTATTGCAGTGTTATCTTTTCTGTATATTGTGTTTAAAGTCTAATTCAGAAGTTTGTGTGAATGCTCAGCCAAGAGATGCTGTGTAAATAAAAGCCTTCAAGATTATAGTTATTTTGGGTGACGGGTTAAAATAGTTTATGCATTCTCATTGGGTCTAATAGCATAATAAGATAAAATATCCAAAAATTATATTAAAAATAGATAAAATCCAAGTTACTATTTCCAACAGAAATTCACTAACTTTATATTATGCTTCTTCCAGCAACTAAATGAAGGAAGCACACACAACTACATAATAGAAATGATGTAATGATTAATGGGTTGAAAGGAATAGGAGAATGTGACTCATCAATGAAGATACATTTTAAGGAAAGAGCAAAGGGTGGATTGAATTAAGGAGCTGTAATTTAATAGTTGTCGTTTCTGAAGCTTACAAAATCTTTACCGTAAAAAAAAAAAATGAAATTTTAAAAAAGGTTGTTGATGAAGTCAGCAGATCCAAGCCCAAATTTTTTGAATGGAAAAAGGGAAAGAGAGTGAAAGGATGTGAGAGAGAATATGTGCAGTGACAGATTAGTATATTATATACACACACACACACTATATATATATATATATATTATATATTATATATATATAATATGATAAAGTTCTTGTTCAAAATAATTTTGGAACAGGTCTCTTCTGGTTGTATTTTTCCAAAGACCAAATTTGAAATTCATCTGTGACTTGTAGAGTATGGTGGTACCTCAACTCTATTTGCTTACACTCTATTCACAATATAATTATCAAGAAGGGAAGTAAAAAAAGGAGTGGATCACAGATGTAAAAGGAGAATATGGGTCTGGTAGTTAGGATATGAAAACTGCTTAAATTCTGTTTTCAATGATAAGATGTTCTCCATTTATAATTCATCAAAGTCCTACCCTCTGTCAACATATTAGGCATTTCATGATTTAAGTAAAAGTTTCTTATGTTCTTCCCCTACAGAACCTGACGTTATTATTTAGCATTTTGCTATGTAGATTACAAGCCTGAGCATAGTCATTTAGCAACTAAAACAATACCAGCAGTTTACTATGTAAGTTTGTTATAAATAATTTTTGTTGACTACTGAAAAATTAATGCTAGTCTTTTCCTTTTCCTTTATGATATAGTTTTCTTCTATTTTAGTAAGACTTTACTGTGAACCAAGGCATTTAAAAAAGGAAAATCTCATAATGGCTTAGATATAGATACGATGCAGGTTGAGAGTGGAAGAATACAGTATTTGTTTTAAATACAGATATAATGCAGTTTAGGAGTGAAAGAATACAATATGTGTGATGTGTGGGATGACTAATATTCATTATGTTGAATAATATTCTCATATTTGATGAAAAACCTTGGTGAGCTCTTAGTAAATTTTCGTTCTGTGAGAGACATTAAATGAATAATGATCATGTAAGGAATCTTTAACAGCAAACTTAAAGAGATGAGTCAATGACATATGGATTGCAGACCCTCCATTCAAGATGACCCTCCTACTGCTTTGCCTAACTCCCTCTCTTTGATTTATTTATCTCTATAGTATGCATCACCTTCTAATATACCATAATGTTTACTTATTTGCATTTCTTATTCTGTTGACTCCCTCACCAATTATAGAATGTATCAGAGGGATATATTTGTAGAATGAATGAATGTTTTTATAGAGTGGATAAACAAAGATATAATTGAACAAGCCCACTCCCCTCTGTTTTAAATTTTGTGGCTATATTATGGACTGAGTCTTTGCAACCCCCCAAAATTAATATGCCCTAATTCTCAATGGATGGTATTTGGAGATGGCTTTTGGGAGGAAATTCTGGTTAAATTAGGTCATGAGGGTGGGGCCCTTATGATTGGATTATTGAATTTGTAAGAGGAGAAAGAACCCGCTCTTCCCTCTCCCTCTTCCCCTTCTCCTCTGCTCTTCTCCCCCTCTCCCTCCTCCTTTCTACTCTTTTCTCCCTTCCTCTCTCTCTCCCTCCCTCCATGAACAGGTACAGGGGAAAGGCCTTATGAGGATACAAGGTAGCTGTCTGCAAGCCAGGGAAGAGCCCTCACCAGAACAGAAACCTATTTTGTTATGGCAGTCCAAATAGACCAATACAGGCCACAAGGCCCCAAATAGTTGAGAGTCAATATGTGCTTGATGTGTCAATATGTATAATGTGTGGGTTGAATAATATTCTCATATTTGATGAAAAGCCTTGGTGAGCTCTTAGTAAATTTTTGTTCTTCCAGAGACATTATATGAATAACGATTATGTAAGGAATCTTTAACAACAAACTTGGAGTACCTATTTTCTCCAGTTTATTTTTGGAAAGAAAATGCATTAAATCAAACTTAAAGGAAATAATTTACATTCATGTCTTAAAATTTATTGCATTTACTTATATTTAGATGAAAAATGCAAACTCTAATGCCTGTTTATATCTTTATCATGCCATTTTTGAAAGGTTTTTATTCAAGAAAATGGTGACTTTTTTGCAACATTCATATATAACTAGAAGAAAATTATTTAAATTGACTAATTCCAACAAACAAAATGCATAAATAAGAAAGGAGAACTATAACAAATTGCTTAATATATATTCAAAAAATATATCATGTATAAATAAATTTAACATATAAATAGCTTGAGATTTTTATCTAAATATGAAAATGGAAACACAGGAATCTGCCTTTTAGGTACATATGACATACTGGATATAAGCATAAAAGTAATATTTCTTCAGGGGAGAAAAAAAGCACAAAATGAAAATTTTGAAAAAATATAAACTGGAAAATTCATTTTCTAGAAATGTCATGTGAATTCAAGTTATTTCCTTTCAAAGAAACAGATCATTAACCTTTGTTAATGGTCAAATATCATTCTTAAACATAAAAGCATGCTCTCAGGTGGCCAACTTGAATGCTTTATAGACCAGTAGGGTCAAATGGCTGTTCTTCCTTTTTATTTATGCTTTGGTTTTATAAAGAATTTTGGGGATAGAATTCATCATCATAATATTTTTCAAAAGGAATCTCAGGTAGAAATTGAAACTAAACATAGAGTACAGTTAACTTCCATCTAGTTACCCCTGTAATGCAATATATGTGTTATGGTGGCTATTGGTGCTTCTCAGACTTCTCGAGGTTATTCTTTGTTCCCCTCTTTCTGGGACATGACAGAATTTCATGTACCACCCTTGTGAAGTTAAATATAGCCTTGTGAATTCCTGTAGCCAATGATTTATGTGTGGAATTGTTTTGTGTCACTACCAAGGATGAAGATTTTAGGTGCCAGCATGTGATCCACTATGTTCCCTTCCCACTTCCTTAGCAATTAGTAACATTTCAGATAGTTGATTCTCCATCATCCTTCATTCCTGAGTAAGGATAGCAGAGCAGAGCCTCCAGCTTACTCTCAATAGATATGAAGAACAGGAGAGAAATAAACCATTGTTCTATAAAGCCACTAGTGTTTGGGAATTGTTTGTTGCCGCAGCACATTCTAACCTATCCTAAGTAACGCAGAAATTGTTACTTTAAAATGTGCACTGCTAGTCATAAAAGTAAAGCATGCAATCTTAGCTTAAAGTTCAGCTTTCTGGCAGGAAGGAAACTGTCATGGTATAAAGGAGGATGTGGTGCTCATCAAATCCTTTCAATTGAACTCAGGGAAAGGAAACATTGAAAAGTGTCAAGTTTTCCTTATATCAAGAAGGTGAAGGGATTGATCAGATAAAAGTGCTCAAAATAGGGGATTTGGCTGTTGACTTGCAAAAGTTATAGAAGGCTCAATGGAAAGTTTTCAGAGGATGGAGAGTATAGAATATAAACTCAGAAAAAATAGTATAGAGCTAAGTGGGAATCAAAGCCTGGGAATGAAGGATAATAGTAACTCTGGCTGTTTGTGGTGTGTAAAATAAGGAGGAACAGAGGGTATTTGAGATAATACAGATGGTCTAAGGAAGACAGTTATCTCATTAGAGATAGTGGTAAATTATCCTATTACAGATGATTACAATGGTCCAAGAAAGATATTTTTGGAAAGGCTGTGGGTATTGAGGTAAAGGGATTCGGGTATTTCCAGGGCTATATAGAATTCTGAGACTCACATTTGACTTTTGCAGATGGAGAAATCATGGCTGCAGAAGAGGAATCTTACTCTTGCTATCAGGCATTCTCTAGACATCCCAAAATGGAAGTCTGAAAAGAGGTGATTCTACCCTAAGCATATCAGTTCACTCTGCACTTCTGCTGAAAAAGCCCTGTATGATCCTTGAGGGAAAGTCCTTTCCAAGCACATGGGCCTGACCTTGACCACTGCTAATGGTATAGTAGAGGTCTCCCCTTGTGACACTTCCTTCTATCTTATGTTACTAATATTAATATACAAGTTTTATCTCTCTTAATGGACAATAGGATTCTTGATTGAGTATCTGGAGTCTGATTTATTTTTAAACTTACCATTACAGTGCCTGAAATGTGGTAGAGAAAATATTCATTCTTTAATTCCATCAGTAAAATGCCTATTTTTTTCCAGGTACTGTGATAAACACTGGGAAAACAACAATGGACAAGCAACACTACGTGACCATGATAATCATTAAGTTGAAATCTAGTAAAGAAAAAAGATGCATAAAATGGCATTTCTAGTATGGTATAGTGAAAAAGTGGTTGAATAGAACACAATGAGAACACATTTGGAGTATGGAGTCAAACCCAAACTGGGAGGTCAGGAAAGGTTTCTGAGAGATGTTAAGTCATTAATAAAATGAGAAGTTATCCTGACTCTGTGTGTGTGTGTGTGTGTGTGTGTGTGTGGTATGTGTGTGTGTCTGTGTGTGGTAGTGGTAGTAGTAGCAGCAATAGTAATGATGATGGGGTAAGATTGGGCAAAAAATATTCTATGGTGGAATGATGGAGTGGTGGTGCCAAATGCAAAAGTCCACAGATGGAAGAGGGCATGAATTATGCAAGAAGCATATGAGAAATGAGGCTGGAAAGTTTAAAAAGGCACCTCGTTTAAGGGTCTTTTGATATTATCTTAACAAACTTGGAAGTTTCCTAAGGAATTTGTTGCAGAATTTTGAGTTGGAAGTGACAATATCAGATTTGTACTTAAAGAAAATCACTTTTGCATCGGGTCTTGGACTGAACTAGGGAAAGGCCAAGAGCACTGGGATCAGTATGGAGAGTAATGTTTACATAAATTTCATCCAGAAAAGATTCCAATTTCCAATGATACGAATGTATTGAGAATATTCCAATTTATACTTGTCAACTGAAAGGCACGTGGACTTAGGTGGGTTGCCTTAGACTTTATTATGTTTTTTTCTCCCAGGGCTATTTTGTCTGTTTAGGGTTTGTTGAAATTAAATTACATAGGGTCCAAAATAATCTAATTAATAATGGAACAAAAATATGTAACATTGAGACTAGACACAGGGAGGATTTCCACTGAGCTTGGAATAAGTGCTAATATAATTTTGGTTACGTGACGGAATTTTAAACATCCTCCCTCACTCGACACCAACATTCCAATTCTAAATCTCATCTACAGTCTGCATTTCACTCCCTTGGTCTCTTGGTTTATTCTCCTGGGTTGTTTCTGGGAGTGCATTTCTTTCCCACAAAATTGTAATGTATTTTGAGATTGGTCTAATTTTTATGTCCCATATTTCAGATATTTGAACATACTAGGTTCTAAATATTGCAGAAATATACAGAAAACAACAAAGCAGAAAATTTTTAACCTCTAAAGATTTTCTTGATGATTCAAGTCCCAGGGGTGTTTTGGTTTATTTAGGCTGCTATAACAAAACACCTTACACTAGATAATTTATCAGTAACAAAGTTATTGCTCACAGTTCTGCAGGCTGGGAAATCCAACAAGGTACCAGCAGATTTGGTGTCTGGTGAGAGGTTTTTCTGCTTCATAGATGATGTTTTCTTGCTGTGTTTTCACATTGTGGAAGGGATGAGTAAGCTTTCTTGGGCCTCTTTTGTAAAGGTACTAATTCCATTTAAGAGGCATTTTTCAACATATGAATATTGGAGGGACCCAAACATTCAGATCATAGAATGAAGAGTACTTTTGAATAATGATAGTAAGGAATCATGACATAAAGGAAAACCTATGATT
Source organism: Nomascus leucogenys (assembly GCF_006542625.1). NCBI lineage: Eukaryota > Metazoa > Chordata > Mammalia > Primates > Hylobatidae > Nomascus > Nomascus leucogenys. The sequence continues at coordinate 49,387,057 of NC_044393.1, forward strand.
TGTTTGTTAAATGATGAATTGCTCTAATTTAAAAAACAATAGATGATTGTAAATTGATTTCTGAGAGCAAACTATTTTTGGCACATCCATATGAGGTAAATAAAGAATAATTAGATCATTGGTTTGTCTTAAATAATTGCATTTGGAGACCTGTCTGAAAACATTGCTCAGTTAAATGCCCTTGTCACTTGTGCTAATTTGAAGTGGTATTTCTGAATTTTAAATAATACAATATAAAAAGGCCCTGAAAAGGTAAAATTGTTGTATTCAAAATAACTTGTAATTTAAATGAATGCCTATTTTGTATTTGAATACGTATTGTTTCTATAAACAAACTATGGAAATTTTTATTGAATGGCAGTGAATGAGACCTAAAATCACAATTTTTGCTTGTGCAAACATTATTTTGAGGTAAGCCCATCTCAATAGAATGTAACATAGAACTATAAGAACAAAATACTATCACTGAATCACAGCACCATTGAAATACATTACACCATATTCAATCACCCTCTGGTTTTGTGAAATATAAGCAAAAAGTAATGAATTGAGATAAAGCCAAATAAAGAGAAAAAATATCTGTGAAAATCCAAAAGCAAAACAACAAAGTAACTGCTTAGAATGCATCAGAGGTAAAATAACTGCTGTAAAAAGATCCTGTAATCAGCTTTTCCATGTGATCAGAACATTCACCCTGGTCCCTATTTTAAGAAGACTCTACTTATCATATCCATCTCTAAATGCACCATATCCTCTCTTGAAAAGCCTTTCTGAAATTGATTATTGCTTTAAGATGAAATACCGAATTCTGGAACTTTCACACAGGAAATTTTTCCCCAGTGTTACCATACCCACCTACTTTCTGCCCGCATCCACACAGTTGCACAGGAATGGTGATAAACAGAGCCTCACTAACTGATCTCACTTCAAATTTATGATCATTAAACCAAGGGGTGCCTCACTGCTGCCCATGAAAACATTACGGTGCATGAACCACATGGGCTTTCACAGTCCTAGATGGCTATTTTAGACTTTCACCTCTGTCCTTGAACAATTTCCGTCATCTTTATTCTCAGCTCATGACCATAATTTCTATTTCCGATAGAGAAAAGAAGCAATCAGAAGATAATTCCGTCAAGTAATTACCTTCGTATCTACCCACCGAGTATCAGTGCCCCTATACTCTACCTTTCTCCTGTTACTATTAATGAACTCTCTTGGCTTCTATTTATAGTCAATCCCTTCATTTTTGCCCAGTTGTCCATCCCTTCTTATCTGCCTGAGGATATCTCTTGAGCCATTCCCTCCTGACTCTCCAGTTACATCAGTGTTTCCCTTTCTATTGGATTTTTCCATAAGCACCAATTATGTTCTTATTTCTCCTGTCTTAGAAAAGTGCCCTCTTTTTTACTCACATCCCCCGTAGCTATCTCTGTACTTTTCTGCTCCCTTTCCAGCAAAATTTCTCAGAAGAATTAACTGTGCTTGCTGCAACAATATTTTTTCCTCCAATTTTCTCTTGAACTCACTCCAATCAGGCTTTTGCATATCGCACTTAACATGTCCAAAATTGAGTTCCCGATACTCCTGAGACTTCCACCCTCCCTGCAATATGTGTCGTTCTTAAAATCCTTTCCAACTCATCCCTCCAGTTGCTCAGCCCCAAACCTTTAAAATATTTTTTCTTCTTTTTTTTCCACTTCACAGTCAAAATATATTTTAAAATAGACCCATTCTTCCATTGGCACTCCTGCCAGCTTGGTCCAAGCAACCATGGTATTTCACCTGAAACTCACAATGCCCTTCCTACTGGTCCTTTTGCTCCTGTTTTTGCTTCATGTCAATCTGTTTTTCACACAGTAGACAGAGCATGCCATTTCTCTGCTGAAAATCATTGCAGTAGTTTCAAAAGTCACTCAGAGAAGACACAAAATTTCTTACTATCCTACTATGACCTACAAGACCCTACATGAATGAACCTCTGTGCCCCATTAATGTCTCTAACCTTTTCTTTAACCCTCCAACTACTCCCTCTCTGCTCCAATCTTAATGTGCTTTTCACCATCTTCCAAGAACAGCAGACAAGCTATTATCTCAGAGTCCTCTTACTTATGAAGGCCCCTGCCCAAAAATGCTTCAAACAGCATGCTCTCTCATATCATCAGACTGCTATCCTACTCAACAAGGCCTTCCCTGACTACCTCATCTAAAATTTAAGCTGCTGCCCTACATCTCGTCCTCTTCCGTGTTTCAATTTTCTCCTAGGTAGGTATCACTATCTATTATACTGTATCAACTCTCATCATATATAGATATAGATATAGATATAGATACAATCTTTTTCTGGACTTAGGTGTGCTTGTAAACTGGCTTTCTAGAGGAAAAGACAAAGTTGATTTACAGCATTTGCTGAATTCCATGTTGCAGATACTCGAGCTATGACCAGTTTCAGGCTACCAACATGATGTCACTGAACGCAGAGCTGAAAAGACACACTCACAATCAACTATTGGGAGTGAGTGGGAGCTAACTTCAGTACACTACTGCTTATGTCACTTAGTAGAATATAAGCAGCACAAGGGAAAATGTTTTAGTCCATTTTTTTTTCACAATTCTATCGCCAATGTCTAGACTAGTGTTTGCACATAATAGAAACTTGATAATATTTGTCGAATTAATGAATGAAGAAGCCAGGGTAATTCAGATAAATGTGTTCTCTTCTGATTGGTAGGAAATGAAATTCAACACTGCAAATGGTGCATGACCTAAATCATCAAAATCAGTGGATTTTCAGCATTTGAAACATAACAGGGAGGAGACTTCAGAAAGAGAGATTCCAAGTGATGGATTCAGTTAAGAACACGTTAAATATCATATACAACAATTAAGTCAAGATGGAGTAAAGACTTAAATGTGAAACCCAAAACAATAAAAACTTTGGAAGAAAATCTAGGCAATACCATTCAGGACTTAGGTACAGGCAAAGGTTTCGTGAGGAAAATGCCAAAAGCAATTGCAAAAAAAGCAAAAATTGACAAATGGGACATAATTACACTGAAGAGATTCTGCACAGCAAAGGAAACCATGAATAGAGTGAATATACAAACTACAGAATGGGAAAACATTTTTGCAAACTATGCATCCAATAAAGGTCTAATATCCAGCATCTATAGGGAACTTAAACAAATTTACAAGAAAAAACAAACAACCCCATTAAAAAGTGGACAAAGGAATTGAGCAGGCACTTTTCAAAAGAAAACATACATGCAGCCAACAATCATATAAAAAAAAGCTCAATATCACTAATCATTAGAGAAATGCAAATCAAAACCACAATCAGATACCATCTAACATCAGTCAGAATGGTCATTATTAAAAGTCAAAAAATAACAGATTCTGGCAGGGATGCAGAGAGAAAGGAAAGCTTATAAGACACTGTTGGTTGGAGGGTAAATTATCTCAGCCAATGCAGAAATCAGTGTAATGATTTCTCAGAGACATGAAAAAAGAAATACCATTCAACCCAGCAATCCCATTACTGGGTATATACCCAAAGGAATATAAATCATTCTAGTATAAAGATAGATGCACACATATGTTCATTGCAGCACTATTTACAATATCAAGGACATGGAATCAACCTAAATGCCTATCAGTGATAGACTGGATAAAGAAACTGTGGTACATATACACCATGGAATACTATGCAGCCTTGAAAAGGAATAAGATCATGCCTTTGCAGGGCCATGGATGGAGCTGGAAGCCATTACCTTCAGCAAACTGACACGGGAACAGAAAACCAAATACCACATGTTCTCACTTATAAGTGGGAGCTGAATGATGAGAACACATGAACACATTGTGGAGAACAACACACACTGGGGCCTATTGGAGGGTGGGGTGGGAAGAGAGAGCATCAAGAAGAACAGCTAATGCATGCTGGATTTAATACCTCGGTGAGGGTATGATCTGTGCAGCAAACCACCATGGCACACATTTACCTGTGTAACAAACCTGCACATCCTGCACATGTACCCCTGAACCTAAAACTTGAAGAAAAAATAAAAATAAAAAGTCCAATAAAAAAAAAGAGTGTGGTGAATAAATGGCAAAAAAGTACTTTGATATAACTGGACCAAAGAGTATATATATAATATAATATAATATAATATAATATAATCTCAGTCAGCACATTCTAAATTATCACTATGAAAATATTTACTGCAATAACTTACAAATCTTACTCAGAATTTTCAAATTGAACAGAAAAACTTGCTATAATAAATTTGCATATACAATAGAGCAGTTGTGATTAAATTATCTCCTAGCTAGGATTACTTTTCACATTGTGCATTATCATATCATCTTCCTCAAATGGTTGAGTAAAAATGACTTCCAAGAAAGTAAAACAAATTCTGCAAAGAAAGTATATAAGTGTATGAGACCTAAAAAAGCCTGTACATTTAGAGGAAATTTTTGAAGTGATAAAAAATATTGAAAGTAATCAATATATAAAGCACATAAGCTTGGCACACACATCTGCTGTCTGTGTTATTTTGCTATGTGTGAGAAAATTTTAAAAATTGGGATAGAGTTGTTGTTTCCATAAATATTCACCATGTTTCTCAAGCACAACATGATATATTTAAGAAACTAGAGAAATATCTTGTGCAGTGGATTGACAATCATAAATAGCATAGGATGCCATGAAGTGCTGCATTGCTACAGAGAAGGTCTTGGACATCTTTGAAGATCTGCAGAAGGTGAGAGTGAGTGAATCTGATAAAGGCACTGAGTTTCAAATCAAGTTAAGCGTGGTTTGAGTCATGTAAATCTGTAAGTTATGAACAACTTGGATAAAAAGACTTCAAGTCATAATGGAGCTACAGTAGTTTATCCAGTGAATTGCAGACACCCACAGGCAAAGGTAGATTGTAATACACAGCATATTTTCAATCTTCCTGAAACTTGGCTCCTTTATTTTTATTTTTATTTATTTTTTGGTAAATGAATGAACTTCTTATGTATTTATCTCAGAAGATGGGAACTAATGTACCAAGAATTGTTACCAGGTAGGGTGGAATTAACCTGAGCTGTATTAGAAAAATACCAAGGCCAGCCTTAAGCTTAGGAAATTCATTCTCCTCTTGCCCAAGCAACATGAATTGTATACAATTGCAGAGAAATGGAAAGAATAATAGACAATCTCTAGGTCCTTTACAGAAAAGGGATTAAGACTACATTACAGAGTATCTATAATGCAAATAAGTTTGTAGTTTATTCTTTAGATATGAAAGAGGTTTAAAAATGTTCATCTAAGGAAGTGATGTTGTAAGTTCTATGCTTCTGGAATATTTTTTCTGGCAGCAGTATTTAGCAGAGACGGGAAAACAGAGAGACTGAAAATGGAGAAAACAGGAAGGGTTAGCTTTGGTATAAGAGAGAAGCAATGAAAAACCAGTGAACTAGTAGTGGGAATATAGAAAAAGTTGCATTTTAAAGCTGTTATTTGTTTGGGAATATATACAATTTGGGAACTGATAGAATTTAGGAGACAGAGATTATACAGAACTTCAAAGCCTGAGAGACTTAAGTTGGCAACCCAGGAGGAGAGACAGGTTTAATAATTCAATAAATATTTATTGAACCCTTAATTTATAGCAGGCATTGAGCTAAACATCATGGATTAAAATATAAATAAGGCATAGTCTCTTATCTTAGGTAGCTTGAAGTTTATTGGGGGAATAAATGAAGTAAGATGAAAAGTGAGATTTTAGAATTAATTTGAGTTGCCAAGAGAGCCCCTAGGAATAAATGTTAGACAGGCATTAGAAATGTGAAAATAAAAATATCTTTAGGTTTATTATCTCATTTACTTAAATATATTTTTCAAGTGTGTTAATCATTTAATGAGGAGGCACTAGCCCTTTTCAAAGAAGGAAGAATGTACTCAGAATCCAATTTATTTGAATTTTTGTTTTGCTTTACATTTTAATACCTGGCAGCCACTTAGGGAAAAGGCTATAGCTAATCAATAGTACTTAAGCTACTCAAGAGAACAGATAACAGAGAGAGCTTAACATATTTGTAGAAAGAGAATCCCTACAAGGATTTAAGAACAAAAATTTGATTTTATTCTATTTGAATAAACTTATTGGTGTGACAAACTGGATATTTCCAATTTTAGTTTAACAAAAAGTTTTCCTCCATATTTGCAGCTATCCAGTGGAATCACCACCAATATAAAGCGTAAGGGGTGAAACCTTGTGATCGTTTGGTTATTTAAAATGTCTTGATAGAAATGAAAATGAAAGAATTTCAACATAATTCATTACAATAAAACTATTCTGGATCCCTATTTGGTCATAAATTTAATCATGGAAGATCTAAAGTTGATTTTTCAAAAAAGTGATAAACAAAGCAAGACAACTATATGTAAGACCAGAAAAAATAAATAAATCTGCTTGCAGTTTTAACCTTAGTAGCCCAAGTCCTGTAAAATTGACAATCTCTATCTCTGCCTATTTATCTGACTAACGTGATCAGACTTTATAGAGAAAACAAAATGGAAAACCGTGCTCAATTTCAAGAAGACCTACCTGCCATAGATGTCAGAATTTTCATCAGCCTAGAGCAAATGGCCAACGTCAATTTGTAACTATAGTCTCAGTATCACATTTTTGCAACTGTAAATATTTTTCTGACTTCAATCTGCTATTGTATCTTTAAGTTGACATACATATATTATGAAAGCATTGGATATAGCTTCAAATATCTAAACTGATGTTGGACTTACATACATAGTCATTATTATAAGTATTTCTCTGTAACATTAAATAAGATTGTTTCTGGAAACATTAAAAAGCCTTGAATATGGGGGAAAATTAAAATAGTTGAATGGTCTTTTACTAGAGTGAGGACAACTTAATCTCTTCAAAAGTTTATTAAAAAGTTTTTCTTATTGAATATTATAGCAAAGCCCCAAATAAATTCAGACATAGAAAATTATTTCCAACATTAAAAACACTAAAATATAAAGGCAAAAGTTATTATCAGCAGGATGAATTATATAAAATCCTTCCCAACATACATGACACTTTATGCAAAGATTCATGAAAGGAATCAAGAACCATGAAACATACCAGCCTCACAAATCCATTGCGATGATGACATTGGGCCTGGCTTCAAAACCAAAACAGCAAAGGGAAAAAAGGGTCTAAGGTGTAACTGCGCATTTCCTCTTTCTCACCTAACTCTCCCCTTGTGTCACTCAGAATTTGTTATACAGAGCAAAACTGGAAACCTCTAAACTAAAGGAATAGTTGACAAACCTTTCTGAAAGAGACACGTATTAATAGATGTATAAATTATTTCCTTGCTATATGATCATTTTATTTATTAATGAAAACTCATGAAATGGGATCAGGGCCATGGCTTCTGATATTAACTTTGTTAGGTGCACTCCTCAGCACACCATTGCCAGTGAAGTGATGCTCATCTCGTCCCCCACACACTAATGCCTTAGAGTGAGAAAATTCCTGCTCTGGGATCTGTTGACTTGGCAAATGCCATTAAAAGGGGGAGATTTTATTGAAAGTTTTGTTTAGAAAACAAACATGTACAAAGCATTCCACATATTTGCAACTCACGGTATTTTAGCTGCCACATCTTAAAAAAAATAAAAGATAAAAAAATTTAAAAAAAACTTTAGTGAAATGTAACTCCTGGTTTACTCAATCACATTTTGAAGGTTTAAGTATGCATTATCTAAATGATATTAGATAGATAGATAGATATCTGAGAGAAGTGAGTAAAAAGTTAGATTGCAATAAAACGTAGAGTTTGGTAAAGGGCTTTAGGCAAACCTTAACAGCTCACTGATTCCTATCATTATAAACAAGTAATGGAATTTTCACATTATAATGATCACAGCCTAGCTAGACCTGAATCAACCTCTTCTTACTTTTAATTAAAATACCCATAAAAATCCATTAAAAGAGAGACACTGAGAGCCACAATAATTGGACCGAAAATATCAAAAGATCATATCCTAAATATCTAGTAAATCACGGCTAGGTACATCATTAATTGTGTCGCATTTTTAAAATACATTTCTGAATTGCACATGTTCTGCACTTTCACCTAGATTAATTTTAGCTTTGAGAAAGGCAGAGTAAAACTTTGACTTACATGACTGTCTGACCCGGCTTCAGAGGGCCCAGGGAATGTGAAGAATGTAATCGCAAATAGCCAACCTCCAAACCACAGCATAGGGACAGACAGGAATGTACTCATCACTCTCTCTACTCCCTATCTATTCATGCTGACCACTAAAAATATTTAAGTGCTTTTAAAAAATATTCTTACTGACTGTGCAAATGCCAGCAACAATAGAGACAGAGAGTGGTGAGAGGTGTATGCTTCAAAATGAGATGGATTGTAGCACTAGGAAAGGCATTGAAGTACGAGAAAAAACAGGAAGCATCTTGGGAGAACCTAAGTTGATATGGTACTGTGGCAAGAGACTACAATGAGACAGAACAAAATAATTCATATACGATAAATATAGCATTTCCAACTGAGGGAGAAATGTGTGAATAGTCAGTACAACTTACTAAAACCTTCAGTTAACAGGTTGACAGGCAAGGAAGAAAGGGAGGAAGGGAGGCAAGGAAATTGTACATCTTTTACATATTAAGCTAAATTAAAGTCTAGATAATTTAAAATTTATATATAAAACAAAGGAAATAAAAAAATACAGAACATGTAGGTAAATCTTAATATATAGCATTGCTTGTACTTTTATGCCAGACACTGTGTCAAATCATTTAAATATACTCTTCATTCCTCACAAGTATTGAAAAACACATTAATGTCATAATAAATCATCACCTAGCGAGGGATTACATAAGGAACAGAAGAAGGGTTTATAATTAAGAAATGTTTTAATGTTATGCGTCCTCTTAGTGGATCTCAGGAAAAATTATATATTAGTTTCCATTTATGTTGAAAATTTGTAATTTGGCAAAATTGAACATATTCAGTAAAATAAGAATAATAAGGTGTATCTATTTTAATGCCAAATCCAGCATCAATGCTTACTGGAAAAACGCTAGAAGAAACGTTTCTAAATTCAGTAACAAAATAAGGATTACCATTATTACCACTAGTGTTTATCATTGATTAATCATGAAAACAACCAGAAATTACAATGATTTCCTGATTTGCTATTTCTTACAGGGGAGTGGGGTGGGGGCTGGATGGCAGTGCATTGGGACAGGAGGAGATAGGAATGTGGGATCAATTTTATTTGTTGTTTATAAATGGGGTTATACTAGGGTTACATGGAGTAGAGTAGGACATCATGCTCCATTATATATTTTGCCTTTGCCAATAAATCATGATTGGAAGTGATGTGCTTGATTCCTAGGCAGAAGATTTAACCACGAAAACATGATTAGTTTCTAGATTATATTTCAAGTCAGTAGGAAAAAGCATTCTTTTAAATAAGTGATGGTGTAAGAACAAGATAACTGTATAAGAAAAGGTAACATCAGATTCACTCCATGCACCAACCACCAGGCTAAATTACCAACAGATCAGAGATAGGAATGTAAAAATTGAACCAAGCTAAAATTGGCAAGAGCTGAGCTGGAGAGAACTGAGCTGCCAGGTGTCGAGGTGGTAAATTAGGACAACAAACCAAATTCACTCACCGAGATATTTTAAGCAAGAAGCTAAACAGGAAAAAAGCACCAAAAGCACTAGCTCCCCAGTGTTTTATTTTTCCCTGGCAGTGGCCCAGGGCAAAGGTTGGACGTATCAGTGCAGATGGGGGAAAACTTCACACTGCCCAGGGAGCTCAAAACAAAAGTCTCCTCTCTTTGTATACCCCTGCGAGCCAGGAGAGGGAGAGCAGAAAGGTCTAGAGGTGGAAAAGTACTGAATGGTGAGTCAGAGTGGAAAGAAGTGTCTTCAAGCCCTCCCGATAAGCGGTGTTGTTGACGAAGGCCTCTGAGAAAGCATTTAGCCAGGCCCATTCCCCCACCCACTCCCACAACAAGGAGGCCTCCAAATGGAGGCATTTGGGTTAGAAATACAGAAATCTTAAGAACCCTGGGGTGGGAAGGAGTGCCGAGTTCTTAACTGCAACTCCTTCCAGACTGCACACCGAGTCTCAGACTGGGGTGCAGCTTTGCCCCATGAGGCCTGCCAGGTAAAGGCTATGTGTCTATGTTTGCACCTAAAATATCACACATAAGGTTTTTGTTTTGTTTTGTTTTTTGTTTTTTTGAGACGATATCTTGCTCTGCTCACCCAGGCTGGAGTGCATTGGAGTAATCTCAGCTCACTGCAGCCTCCCCCTCCTGGGTTCAAGCAATTCTCCTGCCTCAGCCTCCTGAGTAGCTGGGATTACCAGTGTGAGCCACTGCACCTGACCCACACACAGGTTTTGCTATGGAGCCAGACTACTCACAAACAGTCATGTGTGAATTATCCTATAAGCTAGAAGTGAGGAATTATTTTCTAATCATAACCCCAAATCCTGAAGCAATATGAGGAAAGACAGACACATTTGGTTACACAAAAATAAGATAAAACTTTACATAGAAAAATATACCATGAGCCAAGTTAAAGGACAATGAAAAACTGAAAAAAAAAAAGATTTATAATGGTACAAAGTGTTACTATCTCAATATATAAAGAACTTCCAAATGATAAAAATAAACATTAAAAGAGCCAACAATGTGATAGAAAAATGAGCTAGAAAAATGAAGAGACAGTTAAAAATCCCAATGACTCCTACCCATATGAAAATATGCTTAGTATCATTCATAATAAGAGAAATGCAAATTAATACTACATTGATATGTTTCTCACATACCAGATTGGAAAACCAGAAGCTTAACGATATAGTGTGTTGATGAGACTATGAATAAACAGGTACTGTCATTACTCACTGTTCAAACTGTAAAATAGTAAAATGCCTTGAACCAGCTATTAGAAATATTCAGCAAAATTGAATATATATTTACCCTTTGAGCTAGCAATTCCACTTCTATGAACACAGGTGTAAACTGCATGGGTCTACTTACACTCAATTTTTTTCAATAAAAGTTACACCTAGTATGCCTGCCTCTCCTGCTTTCCCTTCCACTTCCTCCACCTCTTCTGCCTCTGCCACTCCTGAGACAGCAAGACCAACCCCTCCTCCTCTTCCCCCTTCTCCTCTTCCTCAGTCTACTCAATGTGAAGATGATGAAGATGAAGACCTTTATGATGGTCTACTTTTATTTAATGAATTGTAAATATATTTTCTCTTCTTTATGATTTTAATAATATTTTCTTTAGCTTACTTTAAGAATATAGTGTATAATAAAAATAATACACAAATATGTGTGAAATGACTGTTTATGTTATTTGTAAAATTTCTAGTCAACAGTAGGCTATTAGTAGTCATGTTTTGGGGGAGTCAAAAGTTATAGGTGAATTTTCAACTGCATAAGGTGTCAATGCCCCTAACCCCTGTGTGGTTCAAGGGTCAAGTAGAGGTACATGTAGTTGATGTCTATATATATATATATATATAGATGTCTACATATAAATATATATATATACACACATACACACACACACACACACACACACCGTGATACATAGTTGATGCCCCTAACACAGGAGTTAGGGGCATCGACACCCCATGCAAATATATATATAAAACCTTTGACCCTTGAGAGAGAGAGAGAGAGAGAGAGATACTTTATTTAGTCTTACTCATATATATGAGTAGAACTGTATAAACTTAGGTATATGCACCTTATAGGGTACTATGCAACTTTACAATGGAATTGGAAATATCTATATATAATACTATGAAATAATATCCTAGATACCTTGTTAAATGCAATGCTAAGAGCAAGTCCGGCAGATAATCCTCAAGTTTCTGTTCCATCAGTTGGCTGAAGAGAACTATGTCACCCATGGTTATATCTCCTTCCCAGGGCAAGCTGGCATAGAAAGGCCTGTCTCCCTTCCCTCAATCAGAGTATCTCTGGAGGGTCAATCCGTCTTCACATCTCCCCAGAAGATCAACTGAGGCTTCTGTTGAGACTGGATCAAGTTTTTGCTCTCCTTCTGAAAAATCTTGCTTCTTTCCCTTCTGCTCCAGAGGTGTTGATCCCCCAAAACCTAAATAAGCCACCTGCATACTAATCTCCATCACAGATTCTGATTCCCTAAGAATCTAACCTGGCACAGGTAGTACCAGGAGTAACTCAAGAAAGCCAAACTTGGATGGGAATTTGAAGTTGCTTTGCTCCTCACCACATGGCAATCTGTAAGTGGAGTACAGATAATCCCTTTTACAACTGGGCAGCACAGTTGTTGAAACAATCGTGGTGTACTGGGGTGGCATACCAAAGGATGTGAATGCCTTAGCTGGCACAGTGTAAAGCTACTGGAGAAATATGGAGAGAAACTGCAATTATAAGAATAGTGGAATTGAATGGTTTTTACTAAGCTCACTCTGAATAAGATAATATATAGGCAAGTGTGATTAATTAGCAGTTAAAAAACTAACCGTGAAAGCCTTAGTGCCTCCTGGTGGTATACAAGAAGGCTCTTATCTTCTAGAAGTGAACACAGGACAAAGTCAAGACCTAATTATCAGATTACCCTAGCTGCAAAGGTTGAACTCCCCACTATGGCAAATATATGCTATTTCAAGGTTCAGACCATTTTGGGGAAACAATGGGACCTTGACGCATCATGGGTGTATCTAGGCTGATACTCCTGAAAATTCTCATAATGACAAGTATAAATGGTCACAAGTCTCTCAGTCTTTTCCTAAAAGGACCTGCAGTCATTTACCTTGGTAACTGTATGTTAGGAAAAGGAAAACACTCAAACATTTTAGAAAGTACTGGAACAATAGTCAAGACATGTTAGAAGATGATATGAGCAGATATTTCACAGAGTGGGATAAACAGATGGCAAACAAGCACAGGAAAAGACGCACAATATCATTAGTTATTATGGAAATACAAATTAAAATCAAAATTAAATATCACTATACATCAATCAGAATGGCTAAAATAAAAAAATAGTGATAACACCATATGCTGACAACTGTGTAGAGAGACTGGGATATAAAGTTTTACAGCCAGTCTGGAAAACAGTATGGCAGTTTCTTAAAGAACTGAACATGCAACTACCATATGATTTATCAACTGAACTCTTGGGCATTTATCAAAGAGAAATTAAAATTCATGTTGACACAAAAACCTTTATATGAATGCTCATTGCACCTTTATCTGTAATAGGCAAAATCTGGAAACAACCCAGATATCCTCCAACATAATTAAGCACACCGTGGTATAATTAGATCATAGAATACTACTCAGCAATAAAAAGAAACAGACTATCAATACATGCAACAACCTGGATAAATCTCCAGAGAATTATAAGGATTGAAAAAAGCCAATTCTAAACATAAAATATCTGTTTCCATTTACACATTATTATTGAAATGTCAAAATTACAGACAAGGAAAACAAGAGTTAAGGAGGAGATGGAGGTGGAAGTAAAGTGGATGTCAGTTTAAAAGGGCAACATGAGGGATCCTTGTGGTGATGGAAATGTTCTTGATCTTGAGTGGATCTATGTCAATATCCTCGTTTTTCTATTTTACCATAATTTTGCAATAGCTCACCAATGAGGGAAACTCTACCAAAGGTATACAGGATCTATGTCTATTATTTATTACAATATCATGTTAATTTACAATTACCTCAAAACAGAAATTTAATTTAAAAAGGTTTCAGGCTGTGATGTAAGCCTCTCTGCAGATGTCATGATATTAGAGGTTATCACTGGTGGGAAAATACATGATGTGGAGTTCATGACTGTTCCCAGTCAGAGAACTGTAACTCAGATCATGAGGGTCCTGTAGCAAGGTCATGGGATATGAAGCATTGAATTATAGGCCTTTTTGAAATACCCCCTGGTATACAACTAGGACCTGGTAGAGACAGCATGCTTAATCATGGAAGACTATGTGACTGTGCAGCCAACTTTGATATATTTATACAGTGCAACAATACTCAGCAATAAAAACAGAATGAACTACCTACACAAAAGAATATGAATGAATCTCAAAACTTTATGCTGAATGAAAGAAGACTGACACAAAATAATACATACTGCAAAATTCCACTTAAGTGAATTTCTAGTACTGAAAAACTAATTTTTAGTGTTATAAATTAGATTAACAGTTGTTTGGGGTTGAAGTAAAAACAGACTAATTCTAAGGAGGCAGAGGGAGTCTATGGGGTGGTAGGAATGTGCCATTTCTTGCCTTGGGTAGTAGTTACATGGATTTTTACATTTGTCCAGGCTCATGAAACTGGACAGATAACGTGAGAGCATTCTTTTGTGTGCAATAAAATTGCTTAATAAAAGGACTCAAAACCAATTTGAATGAGCCCCTTCTGGCAAAAGACAGGAGAATTGGGTCATTGTCTTAGTTTTTGTGTTGCTATAAAGGAAAACCTGAACACGGGTAATTCATAAATAAAAAATATTTGGCTCATGATTCTACAGGCTGTACAAGAAACATGGTGACAGCATCTGATTATGGTGAGAAATTCAGGCTGCTTCCACTCGTGGCAGAAAGGGAAGGGAGCTGGTGTGTGCAGAGATCACATGGTGAGAGAGCAAGCAAGAGAAAGGAGGGAGATATCAGGCTCTTTTTAATTACCAGCTCTCATGGGAACCTACAAATCAAGAATGCACTCATTATCATGAGGATGACACTAAGCCATTCATGAGGGATCCATCATTTGAGCCAAACACCTCCCTTTAGGCCCCACATCCAACACTAGGAATCAAATTTTAACATGAGGTTTGGAGGAAGGCTGAGGCTGGAGAATCACTTGAAACTGGGAGGGGGAGGTTGCAGTGAGCTGAGATCACGCCATTGCACTCCAGCCTGGGCAACAAGAGTGAAATTCCATCTCAAAAAAAAAAAAAAAAAAAAAAATATATATATATATATATATATATATATATATTTAAAGTATAGCAGTCCCCTAAGCTCTGCAGTTTAACCCCTCTGCACCTCTGGCTCATTTGCCCTATAGCTTCAGGGAAGGTACTCACAGCAGGTGAAAAGTTAGGCAATGTGCTTGCCATAAGATGGTGTCAGGTCCAATGAGTTTGATTTCTCATGGAACTGTCCATTGCATCAATGATTAAAATTAGAGCTTGGTTAAGCTATTATGATGCTCCAGAATCAGAAGCATCTTCTACATTATCAATGAATGTTAATATCAGTATTCCACATATAAAGTATACTTCATAAAAATGTGATTATATCTATAAATCTTGAACAAATCTCTGCATATAATCATCAGTTTCAGGAAAGAAGAAAGGAAGAGAAGAAAGAAGGAAAGAAGAAAGGACGAGAAGAAAGAAGGAAAGAAAGAAAGAAGGAAGAAAGATTAGAAGGGAGGAGGAAAAAAGCATTTATCAGGTATTTGAAGAAATTTGAATGTTGACTCAATATTTGATGATTTTTAGAAATTATTAACAAAGCTGGAGGCCTCACACTACCAGCCCTTAAAATATACTACACAGTTGTAGTAAGCGAAACAGCACAGTATTGGCATAAAAACAGACATGTAGACCAATGTAACTGAATGGAGGACACAAATATAAACCCATGCACTTACAGCCAACTCATTTTGACAAAGGTGCCAATAACACTCACTGGGGAGAGGACAGTCTCTCTAAAAATGGTGTTGTGAAAATTGGATATCCATATGCAGAAAAATGACACTAGACCCCCACCTCTCACCCTATGCAAAAAATCAACTCAAAAATAATCAAAGATGTAAATGTAAGACCTGAAACAATAAAACTACTAGAAGAAAACGTATGGAAAATGCCTTAGCACACTGACATGGGAAAAGATTTTATGAACGACTTTTAAAGCACATGTAACAAAAGTGAAAAATAAAAACCCAACAACAACAAATGGGGTTGTATTAAACTAAAAAGTTTCTGCATAGGAAACAATCAACAGAGTGAAAAGACAGCCTATAGAATAAGAGAACATATGTGCAAATTACTCATCTGACTTGGGTCTAATATCCAGCATATATAAGGAACTCAAACATCTTATAAGCAAAAAAAAAAAAAAAAAAAAACTAACTAAAATATGGGCAATTATCTGAACAGAAATTTCGCAAAAAAAGACATATGAATGGCCAACAAATATATGAAAAAATGCCCCAAATCACTAGTCAGTAGATAAATGCACATCAAAACTATGATGAGATATCATTGTATCTCATGGCTATTCTCAAAAAGACAAAAAATAAATGCTGGTGAGAATGCGGAGAAAAGGGAACTCTTATCCACTGTTGGTGGGAATGTAAACTAGTACAGCCACTATGGAGAACAACAATATGGAATTTCCCCGATAGACTACAAATAGAACTACCATATGATCCGGTAGTCCCACTACTGGGAATTTATCCAAGGGAAAGGAAATCAGTATTTCAGGGAGACATCTGTACCTCTGCGTTTATTGCAGCACTATTCACAATAGCCAAGATATGGAATCAACCTAGACGTCCAACAACAGATGAATAGATAAAGAAAATGTGGTGTATGTATACACAATGCAATACTATTCATCCATAAAAGAGAATGAAATCCTGTCATTCACGCCAACATAGATGGAACTGGAAGACATTATGTTAAGTTAAATAAGCCAGGAACAAAAAGTTAAACACTGGATGTTCTCATTCATATATGCAAGCTAAAAAAAGTCGTTCTCATAGAAACAAAAAGTAGAACAGTGGATACTAGAGGCTGAGAAGTGTAGGAGGGAAGGAGGGATAGCAAGCAATTTGTTAAAGAATACAAAATTATAGCTAGATAGGAAGATACGTTCTAATGCTCTGTACCACTGTAGAATGACTCTAGTTAACAATAATATAGTGTCAAGTAGCTAGAAGGAAGATAGTGAATGTTCCCAACACACACAAAAAATGATAAATGTTTGAGATAATGAATATGTTAATTACCTGATCTGATTGACATACATTATATGTGTTGAAACATCACCATGAATATGTACAATTAAATGATAAATGTTTGAGATGATGAATATGTTAATTACCTGATCTGATTGACATACACTATATGTGTTGAAACATCACCATGAATATGTACAATTATTTGTCAATTTGAAGAGATTAAAAAATGTATATATATATATATGCACATACGTATGCATATACACACACACACTCAGACACAAGAAGCTATTGTTACTTTTTTTGTTGTTTTTTGAGATGGAGTCTCGCTCTGTCACCCAGGCTGGAGTGCAGTGGCGTGATCTCGGCTCGCTGCAGGCTCCGCCTCCTGGGTTCACGCCATTCTCCTGCCTCAGCCTCCTGAGTAGCTGGGACTACAGGCACCTGCCACCACGCCTGGCTAATTTTTTGTACTTTTAGTGGAGACGGGGTTTCACCGTGTTAGCCAGGGTGGTCTCGATCTCCTGACCTCATGATCCGCCCGCCTCTGTCTCCGAAAGTGCTGGGATTAACAGGCGTGAGTCTCCGCGCCTGTCCACTATTGTTACTTTTTAGGTGCTGATTGATATGGGTTGAATTGTGTCACCTCAAAATTATTTTGTTAAAGTCTAAACTCCCAGATCCTCAGAATGAGATCTTATTTAGAAATAGGACCATTGTAAATGTAATTGGTTAAGATGAGTTCATACAGAGTAGGGTGGGCCCCTAATGGTAGTGGCCTTATATATGAAGTGAAGACAGGGAAGCAGACAGGGAAGATGATGTTAACAGAATAGGGAGAAGACTGCCCATCTATAAGCTGAGGAGAGAAATTTGAAGAAATTCTTCCCTCACAGCACTCAGAAAGAACCAACCCTGCCAAAATACCGATTTTAGACTTCTAGCCTCCAGTACTGGGGTCAAAACATTTCTGTTGTTTAAGCCACTCAGCTTGTGATGCTTTATTATAGTATTTCTATAAAACCAATACACTGATGAAGTGCACAGTCTTCCGGAGAAAAGTTAAATGGCCAAAACTTATCTGAGAAAGAATAATAGATCTAGTTAATGAAAAAATGCTTATCACTAATCACCAGGAAAATGCAAATTAAAACCACGATGAGATATCACCTCTCACCTGTTAAAGTGGGTATTATCAAAAAGATAAAAGATAAATTCTGGTGAGGATGTAGAGAAAAGGGAACTCTCACACACTGTTGGTAGGAATGCAAATTAGTACAGCCATTATGGAAAACAGTATGGATGTTCCTCAAAAAATTAAAAATAGAATTACTCTATGATCTAGCAATTTAACTATGGTGTATATCAAAGGATATGAAATCAGTATGTCAAAGAGATATCTGCACTCACATGTTCATTGCAGCATCGTTCACAATAGCCACGATATGGAGTCAGTCTGTGTCTATCAACAGATGAATGAGTCAAAAAATGTGGTGTACATATGCACAATGGAATGTTACTCAGCCACAAACAGAATGAAATCCTGTTACTTGTGATAACATGGATGAAACTGAAAGACATTATGGTAAGTGAAATAAGCCAGACACAGAAAGATAAATATTGCTTACATACATGTGGAATGTAAAAAAAGTTGAACTCATAGAAACAGAGAGTAAAATGGTGGTATTCAAAGGCTGGAGGGTGGAGAGGTTTGGGAAATGTTGGTCAAAGGACACAAAGTTTTACTTAGACAGGAGGAATAAGTTCAAGAGATGTATTGTACTTCATAATGACTGTAGTTAATAGCAATATATGACATGCTGGAACATTGTTAAGAGACTAAAATTTTTGTTCTCACCACAGAAAAATGGTAAGTATGTGAGGTAATCCACATGTTAAATGGTTTGGTTTAGTCATTCCACAATGTATATATATCTCAAAGCATCATGTTCTACACCATAAATCAAGGGTTTCCAATCTTTTGGCTTCCCTGCGCCACACTGGAAGAAGAATTGTCTTGGGCCACACATAAAATACACTAACACTAACCACTAATGATAGCTGATGAGCTTAAAAAAAGTTACCAAAAAATGTCAGGTTTTAAGAAATTTAGGAATTTGTTTTGGGCCACATTCAAAGCTGTCCTGAGCCACATGCAGCTCATGGGCCATGAATTGGACAAGTTTGCTCCAAATATATACAATTTTTTGTTGATTAAGAAAAAGAAGAAGAATCGAGCTAGATAGACAAATGATTATGAACCAAATTGGAAAAAAATAGGTTTTCTTGCTAGAAAGCTGTAATTTGTAGAACAGTTTTCCTGGAATGTCCATTTAAGCTTCCAGGGAACCATGATTTTTATTCTATAAAAATTCTATAAAAATTCTTTCAAAGTGTATAAGGTCACATGTATAAACATGTGACCTTACCAATTAATTAACTCATGAGTGTAGATGATATTAAGGTTCTACAGATCAAAGGACAATTCCTTCTCTAGCCTGTATTTAGGGGAATAATAAGAACAAATGTTGATAAAATACTTGTGTTCTGAATTCTTTACATATATTCATTCATATCATCCTCAAAACATTCTCTGACATATATACTATTATTGTCCCCATTTTACTGATGACAAAACTGAGATACAAAGAAATAAGTAATATGCCCAACTTCACGTATCTGAGAACTGACTGAGGGTGAGATGAGAACATGGCCATGTGGCCCTAAAGGCTACATCCCTAAACATTTGAATACTGAGTCCCTATCCAGAACCTATTCCAATCGTAACATACGCATATAGTACAAAAGGGAATGCTTAATTGCACAAATATCTGTGTATGCAAATGGTATGCCGCTTACCAAAGGTTTTTTTTTTTTTTAACAGTTTTTAGTGATATAGGGAAATGATCATGAACAGAAAAAACAACATGAGAAGATATGTTAAGATTAGCTTTTTTTTCACATTTGGATTCAGTAAAACAGTAAAAGATTAAAGGATTAATTTGATTAAACATTTCAAATGGACTGAAGAACATATATTCATATAAGAAACTAACGTTAAGAAGTAGAGCAACTTTCATAAGTAAGCTGTGTGAAAATTTTATAAATAAAAGCTTTCCTCATAATCATTCTGCTTTTCCTTAATATAAAAAAGAAGCATGAATAAATATTGTTGTAATTCCTTTACTTAGTAATAATCCCTGAAGTGACAGTAATTTCTACTGTAATATAGCATGGTATCTCTTACCTCCCTCATCCCCATTCTCACTCTCTCCCACAAAGGTTTCAGTAGTCTGTGGACACAAACTATTTTTAGTGCTTATTATTGTAAATATTGTCGTATGTCCTAAACCAACCTTAAAGTAATAAATTCGGCACAAAACCATATGAAGCAAATGCTAAGATTAGCAAAGTAATGTAGTTAGTGCATTCCTGTAGGAACTCTATGGCAAAACAGAATGTTATCAGTTAAAAATGACACCCCATCCACAAATGCTAGGTATCTTCACACTTATGTGTTGTGAAAAAAATATTCTCTTTCCTATAAAGGCTTACATATAATTCATGCTTTTTAACGCACTAAATTTAAAAGGGAATAAAAGGCAGATTATGCGTGTGCTACTATGGAATTCCAAGATGTTAACGAAGCACTCAAAAAGGGAACCTGTGCAAAAAATTAAAAAATATTACTTTTTGGCTTTATCTTCCTTTGAGTGCCCCATTCACAGTTTCCTCCATTTCTCCTTCCCCTTCTGTCTTAGTTCAGGCTGGTATAACACAATACCATAGGCTGAATGGCTTAAACAACATTTATTTCTCACAGTTCTCCAGGTAAAAAGTCTAAGATCAAAGTGCCAGCAGATTTACTGTTTGAGGAGGGCTCTCTTCCTGATCTGCAGAAGGCCATCTTCTCCTTGTATTCTGATATAGCAGAGAGAGAAGGGATGGAGAGAGAGAGAAGGGGGGGATGAAGGAAGAACTCTCATGTATCTTCTTATAAGAGCACAAATCACATCATGACTGCTCCACCCTCATGATCTAAGGCCCTATCTCCAAAAATCATTTGAACCTAAAAATTTTGTGAGGACACAAACATGTAGTCTATGCCTTATCTTTGCTACAAAATGCCTTCTTGTTACCTATCGGCTGCCCAGAGCCAACTCCTTTTTTATAAGTAGAACATGTAGTATTTGACTTCTTTAGTATTGTTTTGTACCCATATCTGACCATTGTGTCATGTATCCTGTCTTCTAGATACAGCTTTTACAAGGAACGTAAAGGGTGTAAAGTATCTCCAGTAGGGTATAGGCTACTAAACGAGGCATTTCCCTCCTTCTCCCACCTCCAGTCCTGTTTATGATCCAGACTGCTCCTATCTATAAAGCTGCTAACACTTGAGCCTTGAAAGAAAAAGCTAAACACCAGCTGCCAGTCTTTTGGTTGTACAAAAAGAAGTCCTGGACAATGCGAACCCTTTTTCTGGATTGGCTGCATCTATGCTTTGTCCCTGAAGTCAGGAAGTACCTTGCCGGTAAGGGACTGCGTTTTGAAGTTCTTTTGATATTAATCAATGCCCCTGGCCACCCAGAGCCCCATGAAATCAACACCTAAAACATTCAAGTGTTCTACTTGCACCCAAACACAATGTCTCTAACGCTGCCTTTAGATTAGGGAGCAAAGGGGCCTTTAAGGCTCATTACACACAGTACCCCGTGGAAAAGATTGTCAAGAAACTCTGATGGAGAGAATATTATGAATGTCTGGAAGGACTACACCATTGAAGAGGCATTTGTTGTTACAGGAAAATCCATGAAAGCCATTAAGGCCAAAGGAATACATTCTTGCTAGAGAAAACTGTTCAGTTGTTGTGCCTGACTTCACAGGATTTACAACAGAGCCAATCAAGAAAATCACAAAAGAGATTGTGGATATGCCCATCACCCAAAATAAAAGGTGAGGGGAGAAGGTTTTCAAGATATAGATTTCAGAAAATTTTAAGAGCTGATAGACACTGTGTTAGTCTGTTCTTGCATTGTTATAAAGAACTACCTGCGACTGGGTAATTTAAAAAGAAAAGAGTTTTAATCGACTTACAGTTTTGCTGGCTGTACAGGAAGCATGGCTTGGAGGCCTCAGGAAACTTATAATCATGGCAGAAAGTGAAGGGGAAGTAGGTACCTCTAACATGACCAGAGAAGGAGGAAGAGAGCAGGGGGAGACGCTACACTTTTAAACAACCAGGTCTTATGAGAACTCATTCACTATCACCAGAGCAGCGAAGGAGAAGTCCACCTCCATGATCCATCCACCTTTCACCAGGCCCCTTCTCCAACATTAAGGATTACAATTCAACATGAGATTTGGGTAGGGTCACAAATCCAAACCATATCAGACACCATGCCAGAGGAATTAACAGAAGACTCCATGATGGAGAGAGTGCTTCCAAACCAGTGCTAAATGATGAGGAAGAAGACATAGAAGAAGTATTAGAAAACAAATTAACATTAGAAAATCGTCAGAAAGATTCTGATGATTCAAGACTGCTTTTTAACTGCTTTTATAACATGGACTCTCCTATGATATGGGCACTGACACAAAAGCAAAAGGTGGAAGAAGGATTGATACCATATAGAAACAATTTTAGAAAAATGACAAGGCAAAAAAGTCATAAATTACTATGTATTTTAGTAAAGTTACACTGAGTGTGCCTGCTCCACCTGCTTCTCCTTCGTCTTCCTCCACCTTTTCCACCTCTGCCACCCCTGAGACAGCGAGAGCAGCTCCCCCTCGTCCTCTCCCTCCTCAACCTACTCAGTGTGAAGACAAGGAAGGTGAAGACAAGGAAGATGGAGACCTTTCTCCTGACCCACTTCCAGCTCATAAATAGTATATACATTTTCTCTTTCTTATGGCTTTCTTAACAGCATTTTCTTTTTTCTCTCTTATTTTATTGTAAGAATACAGTAAATAATACATATAACATGCAAAATCTCTGTTGATTGTTTAATGTTATCAGTAAGGCTTCTGGTCAACTAGCCTATTAGTAGCTAAATTTTGGGGGAGTCAATAGTTACATGCAGGTTTTTTACTATTCAAAAGTCAGTACTCCTAATCCCCATGTCAATGAAGGGTCATATATTACATATAGGTCTATATAATATATAGCATATCTGTAATATATAATATACTGAGTTGTTAAAAGGAAAGAAGAGAGAATGGATTTAGAGTAGACATCAAGTGATCTGCCATAATATGTGCAACATGTTGAGGCAAAGGACAATGAACGTCCTGTGGACGTGGTGAACCCAATAGTGATATGCTCTTTGTTAGGTTTTTTTTGGGTTTTTGTTTCGCTTTGTTTTTGGTGATTCCACCCATAGACAACTTTGGCCTCTGACAAGGTCATAGGCACATTTCCCTTCAGTATATGATTATCTCTTTATTGAAGGCATACATCATCCTTAATTTATTTTTCGAGTATCAGGGAATTTCTGTCTATCAAATGACTATGGCTCAAATTTTAAGACTATATTATATTTTAGCTAAAACCCTGCAACCAGTGTATAACAGAGAGGTCATGGATGATCACTAATTAGCAGAGACAAGACCTACAATCTAATTTGACATAAAGTATATCTCTGCAATTGTGATATATTAATCTTACTTAAGATTGCTTGAATTATCTGACCCTAATCCCTATTAATACATCTTTGAAAAACTGTTTTTGATTCTGTACCTCTTGTTATAAATTTCTCTTGTCCCTTATTTTTAATTTCTGTTACTGAGTTTGTTTCCATCATTGTTCTTCCTACCATTAAAAATGATGGCATCTTTTTAGAAACGCTCATTCCAAAAAGAAAAAAAAAACTTGGGCTTTAAACAAATTCTTGTCCATACTTAACAGATCAGTATTTAGTTTGTTCAGTGGATAAGAATTTTTGAATGTACATATAAGCTACAATTAGCAACTTCTCTGTAACTTACTAGTTTCACAAATCAAACTAGGGTTTGAGTTTTATGTATCATTATAGACCTGGGAGAGGAGAACAGAGAAATGAAGACGCCTATGGTCTCAGGTGCTAAATACATGAAATTAAATTAACAGGTAAATTGAAATTCCTTTGACAACAAGAGTTGGTGACTGTTTTCTAAAGCTAGGAAAGCATGCTTCCATAAAAAGCACATTTTACAATAAATGGAACTATCTGGACAGACTGCACAGTGTGAATGGCTCTATAAGGGAGTGGTCTGTTAGGTTATTTAGAATGGTTACTGTCTTTTGAACTGAAGATCCTGTTAACTGGGATTTCAGACAGTTCTTCAGTTTCCTGGTCCTCTAAACACCCACTTAGATTCCTTGGCATGCAGAGTATTTCTTCCTTTACTCATAGACACTATTGCTTCTTGATGCATCCCTTTCCAGTCTCTTCTCTTCATCTGAGAGAACAGAGATTAAACAGATTATTTCAAGATAGAGAAATAATGTTTCTAAATCCAATATTTGCCTGTGAGGAGACCTCCTGTGAAGCCATAAACTCTTTGGAAACCGTGGATAAGGTCATATTTAGTTTCTGATAATCTTCTTCCTACATTGTGGTTCCCTTTAATAAACCACCAGGAATTCAGTAAAATTGGGTACTTACATGTAGCCTTTTGGTGATTTTGTGTGGAATTAAGGGACAGGGTTAATATTTACATAAAAGTATCATGAAATTATAAAATCATATTTACTTATAAATTTAATGAATACACTAACCACTAAATGGCAGCTGAATATCTTTTCTCTCAGATGCATATAAACATCATCCTAATTTCATTTCCTTTAGGTAATTAGTGGGAAAATTTAGTTAAGAAAGTGAAAATAGTTAAAATAGCTTGTCTTAACTTGTAGAATAGATTGATAGTAATAAAATTGAACCCAGTTTCCTGACTAATGGTGTATGAAGGGTATGAAATTATTCTCTGTGATGAAAGAGGACACTAAAGTGGTCTGTGTGGTTTCTACCACTGATCTCTAAGGTTTACACGATATCGAGCGGATGTCTCTAGTTATTTACCAACCACTCATCTCTTAACACTTGCCACTGTGCTCCCACAATTCTCCACTAAAACTCTAACACTGCTTTATCAGAAGTTACCCATGGTCTTTCTGAAGACCTATCTCTCTTCAATTCCCAGAAAGAGAAGATTGTATATTACATTGCTGCGTTTTTGAAGCACTTGTCTTTGTTTGGCATTGGAATATTTTGAAAATGCTGTTAATTCGTTGACTTTTTCTTCTCTGCCTGCTTCACAAGGGTCTTCTTATCCAGTGCCACAAAAGGTGGGTGTTCTTCAAGGATCTGTCCTTGATTTCCTTCTTTTGCTCTTTGGACTTAAATTCTCTCTTCTCTGTTCATCATCTTCTCCAGAGACTAAGATCATTATGTAAATGAGTCCCAAAACTGTCTCTTTGACTTCTGTATTCTAATTTCATTCTGATATTACAGATGCCAGCTAACTATTACTATGGATGTTGGGTTGTATTCATCAGAAAACTAGGCAGTGAAAAGACATAGATGTGGGTTTTTATATATATATAGGGAGGTACAAAATTTAGAAAGACATGATGCAGGGCAGGAACTGATAAGTTCCATGAAAGGAGTTCAATATGCACAAGAATATTTTTGGGTTAGATTCTTTGGTAAAACTTGATTGCATGGATCCAAATAAATAGATTTCTCTATTAAAAAAAGAGTATGTCTTAGTCACTGAGATACTAGGAGATTTCATATATATATATGAAATCATATATATATGAAACATATCATACTATAATATATAAGGACTATAATAAAAACTACATACATTGTGAAGTTAAAATGTGTATTAAAGGTTAGAGAATGAGATCATATGGGGAAGAGTTTGGGTGGTAATAAAAATGAATACATACAACCTGAAAGCTTAACACATCTTGGACACTATCTGTGCCTGGCATTTCTCCCACTGCAATGGTGGCAAATATAGAGTACCCATATTATATCTATCGTGTGTCTGTTGCCATTACAACACAAAAGGAAAACCCACAGAGAGCTAAAAAGAGAGTCAATAGCAAAGTGTCTAAATTCATTTACAGTACTTCAACACCTTTCTGTGCACATCATATCCACGTTCTCCTACTAATGGTACCATGATTATTACACAGTAGGTTCAAATGGCATTACCTTTGACTTTTTTCCTGATTCCTAATATTCAGATTAAATGAGTCAGTTTTTTCCTGATTCTTCTTCTAACATAACTATTTTTTACTGATATAGCTTTACATTCTCATCACTACTACTCGAGTTTAAACACTTTTTACCTCATAACTTGGTTATTATAAGGAGTCTCTTAATTGGTTTACTTCATCCTATGCCCTGGTCTCAGGTGATTTTTTTAAAGCATTTCTTTGATTACTTTAGTCTCTGGGACGATTGTTAAAATCTACTGTGATTCAGCAGGAAGCATAAAAGTTCCCAGCATTACACTACGGTTTGAGCTATGCGCCCCTGATGCCTCACTGTTCACTCCTTGGCACTATTCATGTAGTCACTGAACTAAAATGGTGACTCATATTGGACTAAATTTCAGTACAGTGACCACTGCCCTAAGAAACAAGCAATAGACATGACAAACAGATGGATGGAGGGCTACAAATACAAAACAGAATCCCCTATTCATGAAAGAGGTTAGGTAAATATCATTCTTAGGGCAAATTCTTCCAGAGCAACTTTGAGTAATAAAACCTTTTTATTTAATTTTTCTGAAATGATGTAATACCATACCCTCAGGGAACATAAAGGGAAGTATAAGACCTATGAGGTTCTGTCTCCTCCTGTCACTCGCTACCTGGAAAACTAACTTTGTTTTACCCTTTACATTGTGGGGCTTGTGTACAGTTGATGATTTCTTATATTTGTTCTTGTGGATAGTTTTAGCCCTGACCACAGCTTCACAAGCCCCTTAACCATATTGTGTCCCCTCCCTGACCATATTGTGTCCCCTCCCTGTGCTATTCCCTATAGCAACTAGTCCAGAACTTTTCACACTCCACAAATCCCTCAAGCCTTCTCTCCCAGATATTCTCCCTCACCTGTTTTCAGATGCAGAGGATGGTTTCCCTTATCTTACAAGACAAATATGGAGATTTTAATTCAATCTCATTATTGAGGGATTCAAATTTATGGGGCAAAGAATCACAAAAACCTTCCGTTGAAATGAAGTGGTTAGGCGGAAGAAACTTCAGAGAGCTGTAAATAATCACATTTTTAACAACGTTGGAATAAACTAGTGTCCCTAGCTCTAGTCCATAGTGTTTATAGGAGTTTCGTACAAGTAAATCATAGCATTAAGCTTCATATTACTGAGCTTTTAACATAGATTTTACTCATTTCTAAAAGATTTCACACCAAATAAATTGTAAATTATTTTCTCATTCATATAGTTTTGCATCCTAGTTATGAAAGGAAGTTATCATAGAAGGTTTTTTTAAATTTTTATCCTGGTACAATATTCTTCTTATTTTTTCTCCTGGTCACTGTAAAAGCCAATGAAAGCAAACGATCATTTTGCAATCACATCTCCTAGCAGAGGCTTAATGTAACTAAAACGATGGCAGGAATATTCAGAATCTGACGTATGGAATACTGAGGTTCTTCTCTCCAAACCTGATCACTCCAGTGTTTCTTTTTAGAAAAACAATCTCAACTTTTATTTTAGATTCAGGGGTTACATGTGCAAATTTCTTGAGTATATTGTGTGATGCTGAAGCTTGGGGTACAAATGATCCTGTTACCTAAGTAGTGAGCCTGACCCAATAGGTAGTTTTTATCTCAACAATAGTCGTACAATCTCTCAACCTGTGAAAGCTTATTTAAAAAGAAAAAAATAGTCATACAATCTGATCATCCGCATAAGCCAAACACCTAAGCATCATCCTTGATATTTTCCTGTACCTCAACGTGCATGCATAACCCATTTCCAAGTCCTGCTTCTTTCATCATTTGGATATTTCTGAAAGTAGTCCACTTCTTTCCCCTCCATTGCCGTCACCCTTGGGCCAACCATCATCCAGACTATAGCCAGTATAAAGTAAGTAGCAATATAAACTAAGGAAGCAGCCAATCCAGGCACAATCTTCAGCTTTGCCCCATTTTATATGTAGTCCATTGGGATATCTTTTGAATCTCAAGTTTCTCAACTATATAATGAAGATAATTTGAGTAATATCAGTATTAGCTCCATAGGTTTTCGATGCATCAAATGAGATCATCCATAAATTGCTTAGCACAGTATTTAGCACATTCTAAAACTCCTAAATATTGGTGCCTGCTTTCTTTAGATTAGCATAGCATATTCATTTTATCAATCAATACATTCTTTGAAACTGTGCTTTTTAATATGGCAGCCACTAGCCATGTGTGGCTATTGAGAACTGGAAAGGTGAATAGTATGACTTCAGATAGTCTTGTAAGTGTAGAATACACACGAGATTTGAAAAAATTGGTATTAAAAAAGAATGTGAAATATCTCACTAGTAATTTTATATTGATTACAGGTTAAAAGACTAATATTTTGATAGACTGGATTGAAATATATTATTAGAATTAATTTTGTTTCTTTTTACTTTGTAATACATCTGCTAGAAAAATTTAAGTTACATATGTGGCTCACATTTATGGTTAACATTATTTCCACTGAGCAACACAGATCTAGACTTTACTGTGTCTATTTTCTCATATTTATATCATTTATATAGAATGGCTGGCTACATTTTTAAACGGTTGCAAGTGATCTGAGTTTTTGTTTAAAACCCATATTTAAAATATATGAAATCGAGGTCAAGAGATTGGGAGCATCCTGGCGACCATGGTGAAACCCTGTCTCTATTAAAAATACAAAAATTAGCTGGGTGTAGTGACACCCCCCTGTAGTACCAGCTACTTGGGAGGCTGAGGCAGAGAATAGCTTGAACCCCGGAGGCGGAGTTTGCAGTGAGCCAAGATCACGCCACTGCACTGCAGCCTGGCGACAAAGCAAGACAGAGCAAGACTCTGTCTCAAAAAAAAAAAAAAAAAAAAAAAAAACGTGAAATTTGTTAGAGAAGGAGGGTAAAAAATCCTGACCAGGGGTAGGAGCGTGGAATTTTAATGTTTTACAATATTGATCTTTTAAGACTATAAATCAGCTTTTTCAAACCAAGTTTTTTTTTTGTTTTTGTTTTCCTAAAGGAAGACGTATCTATAGCTCATTAGTTTCCATTCAATACTCTCCTCAATTAGTCTTAATAAATCAACTCCTGATTTTAAGGTAAGAGTCTGTCTTGAAACTTTGAATATTAGAAATGTGAGAATTGAACAATGAGAACACATGGACACAGGAAGGGGAACATCACACACCGGGGACTGTTGTGGGGTAGAGGGAGGGGAAGGGATAGCATTAGGAGATATACTTAACGCTAAATGATGAGTTAATACCCTAAAACTTAAAGTATAATAATAATAAAATTTAAAAAAAAAGAAATGCGTATGTATGCCTGAAGTATTGGATGTTATCTAGAAGGACTTTGGGAAAAAAATCTGGATTGAGTTAATTGAAATTTTTCACAGAGCAGAAAGTGTAGGTGATTATTGCTTATTCAACGTTAATGTTTTTAATGTAAAAGAGATTTTTTCCAATTGTTTGTTCTTATATACAACGCTGCAATAAATGTTCTTATAAATGTATCATTTTTGCTTAAAAAGAGGAACATGAAACAAATTTGACAAATTTTTCACTTTTAGAGTGGTGATTACATGAGTGTTTATTATATTATTTCTCTGCTCTTAAAGTGATTAAGTTTTCATATTAATTCTAGTAATTTGTTTATAAATTCTTTCGAGCATTACATTAGGATATTCATATCATGACATTTTGCCTCTTGTTCCTATTATCTTTACTTATTTTTCTTGTTTCAATGTCTCGGCCAGGACCTCAGATCTGTGTTGAACTATAGTAGTGATTGCAGGCATCTTCGTCTTGATGTCCACCAGAAAAGGAATGAATCTGAAAGGCCACTATTAAATATGACACTTATTATATAGTAGATAGCTCCCTTTTTATTAAAGAAGTGCCTCTCTTTTGCCTCATTTGCTAAAAATTTTTGCCTTAACTGTGTGAAAAATTGTATTGAACATTTTTCAGCATCAGCTGAAAGATCCTGTATTTTTTTCTTTTTGATCATTTAATGCAATAGTTATTAATTATTATTGACTATTACAATCTTCCTGGTTCACATTTGCTTTCTACATATGCAACATTCATTTGCAATCATAAATTTCATTTTGGCCTTCACTTTTTTCTGATATTAAAATTTCCAGTTGATATGTTCCAGATATACTTTGCCATGCCCCCATGATCAAGTTTTCTGTGTCTTATGTTTCGTGTGTGTATCTTTTAAACAGAGTGCAGTGGCATGATCTCGACTCACTGAAACCTCTGCTTCCCAGGCTCGGACAATCATCTCACCTCAGCCTCCCGAGTTGCTGGGATTACAGGTGTGCCCCACCACCCCTAGCTAATTTTTTGTTTGTTTGTTTGTTTGTTTGTTTAGAGATGAGGTTTTGCCACATTGTCCAGGCTGGTCTCCAACTCCTGGGCTCACGCAATCCACTTGCCTCGGCCTCCCAAAATGCTGGGATTACAGGAGTGAGCCACTGCACCCGGCTACTAGTTCTTCTTTTAAATACAATCTGAGAGTTCTTACCTTTTGATTCGTAAGTTTTATCTACTTTAGTCAGTTTACCATAAATTATTTTTTATTACAATTGCATTAAAAGTTGTTTGTTTGTCCTTCTAGTTTGTATGTTTTTCTACTCTAATTTTTAAAATTTTATGTTTCCTGTCTCCCTGATTTTAATGAGATGATTCTTATGAATTGAACTATATGCATTCTACCTTTATTATTTTGGTAGTAATTATTAATTTATTAAGATTATTTTAACAAATATTATGTGATCATTGACTATATCCCAGGAAATGCTTTAAGCATTGGAAAATAAAACAGATTAATATTTTGTTTATGTTTCCATATCATATCTGCAACCTTATAGATAGCTGTGTTTTCCCCCTGAACAGAACCAAGTGTTAACACAATTCCCTCCCCACCTTTCTCTCTTCTCCCCAAAACTTTCACAACATTAGTATCAGTTGGAGTATTAGTATTGGATTTTTATCCTTACACAAATGTTTAAATTATTGTTTATTTGGATAAATTCTATTCTGCTTTTTACATGTTCTTCCCTTCCATAACAATTTCTTGCTTACAAAATCAATTGCTTCCTTTCAAAAGCTAAACCTCTCAGAATTCTTTCAGAGATTCTTCATGTTGCTAGACTCTCTGAAAACTAATCTTATATTTGCTTGAACATTGAAATGATAGCTTAACTGAATGCAATATCAGGTTTAAATTCTTTTCCTTGAAAACTTCCTTACATTCAGTGTTGTTGTTGTCAAGTCTAATAGGTACTGAATTTTAGTTTCCTGTGGATAATCTAATTATTCTCTTTGAAAATCTTGAGAGTTTCTCTTTGTCTTTAATAATCTTAAATGTCACTATAAGTCTAAATGAGGATTTTTTCCTACTTATCTCTCCTGTTCAGTTCTTGGTGTTCCCTTTTAATATTAAGTTTTACATCTTTCATTAATTTTAACAACTTATCAGTAATTTTTTTCTTCAAATATTTTCTCTACATGTATACCTTGCCTTTCATCCTAGATGGGCACTGCAATTTCTATTATTATTCTCCATATCTTTTGACTTCTTTTTTATTCTTTCTATCTCTTTATTTCCTGCTAATGCTTTTTGAAAGACTTTTTCAACCTTATCTTCCAGCTCAATAAATCATTCTTTAAGTATATTCAACAAGTTCTCTTCAATGCAATAAGTAACCTAAAAAAAAAAATGAAACGGAAAACAGATCCACTTTATGATAACAACAAAAACTACCAATTGCCTAGGAATTAATCTAGCAAAGGTTGCCCAAGAGGTTTATATAACTTTTTTCTCTCCAGTTCTTGGCCAACTTCTAAGCTAAGCTTCTATGGATGAGTATCCATAGAATGAGGCTCTGGGAGGGATAGCAAAGACCAGCTTCTAGGAGGTTAAGAGATGAACACAGATTTCAGAGGTAGAGTAGCAGTTTGGAGAGACTGGAGTGTAGGCCCAGGCAGAGTAGAGAGACTTCAGTGAAGAAACCATATATTTAATTAAAATCCAAGAAAGTCCATGTCTAAGATTAAGAACATATTCTGGGAATAGCTATTGAAATAGATCTGTCCCAACAAAATCTAACAGCAAGTTTTAAAGATTCAAGGGCTTCACAGGTAATTTAACTGCCTGCCAGGACAAAACTCATGTTTTGACAAAGTTAATAGAACCTCCATATAAATTATATACAATGTCCAGATATGCAAAGAAATAAGAAAATGTAAGAAGAAGAGTGTTTAAAAACAGTTGAGAGAAGTAGAACTCAAGATTACCCAGATATTGGAGTTCTCAGATTAGACCTTTGGGATAACAGTGTGTAACATGGGGAAAAAATTGACAAAAATATTAAAAAGAGTAGTTTATACATTTTTATCCATATGTATAGATTATTAGAACGTTTAAGATAAATCAAATGGACTCAGCAGAAGACATGATTAAAGATCAAAAGAAAGGACACACATTAAACACAAAATACTGGATGTATGTAAATGGGAAGAAGATGGAAATTGAATAGGCATACAAAAGAAAAGTAATTTTAAAGAAATGAACATGAGGACAATAAAAGACCTTGTATATGACATGGAATTTAGCAAGGCAAGCATCAAGAAATGTATTTGATTTCATTTTGTGTATTAGAAATCCTTATAAGGAAGGAGGTGGGGGAAGAAATCTGCATTGACTTTCTTCATTGAAGGCTAAGAGTTTTGACTTTAAAAAGTCAATTTATTAAGTATATTAAGTTTTAAGTATATTAAGATTTTCTATTTTTCCTTGAATTGGTTTTACCAGTATAAAATTTTGTAGGATTTTGCCCATTTTATCTGCTTTCAAATTATTGGCAAAAGATTATGTGTGACATTTTATTTGTGTAAATCTTTACAATAATTAGATATCATCTTTTGTGTTCTAACGTTTATTTGTACCTTTATGACTTTATAAAATTTATTGAAGTTTGTCTACTTAATTTATGTTTCTCAAAAAATTTTGTGATGGTTATTTTATTAACTATATCTATTGTTTTTTCATTTTGTTTGTATTCATGTTCTCTTTTTTACTTTCTTTTATTTTCTTGAGGCTTGTTCTATTTTATCCTAGATTTGAGTTCTTTAATTTAAAATCTGTCTTATAATTTAATAAATGCAATTAAGATGATGTGTCTCTAATTAGTCCCTTTAAGTGCACCCCACAAGATTTGATATACCTTCAGTTATTCCTTTCTAAATATTTCATAATTTCCATTGCCATATTTTACCACTTAAATTATTTTTACATTTATTACTCTCTCTATACATTGTTATATTAACAATCATTTCCAGTTTTATTTTACTGTGATTCAGGAAAATGTTCTTTATTATAGCATCTCTTCATTTTTCCCCAAGAAAGGACGTAAAAGACCAATCAGTCAGAGTCAGCCTCATAATGGCTGCCAGATTCAAGCACTAAATGGCTTTATTTAAGGGAAGATGGTTAAGTGAAACAAACAAAGGTGCCCACTTCTGTGACTAGTGCCCAAACCCAAACTGATATTCATCACCTTTCTCCTTCATCACCCATTTTACATTTGTTCTACCCTTGGCCATCTTGTTGGCTGGTCTGAGTGGCTTGCTTGGCAGGGAGACTCAGAACTTTACACGTTATGAGTCGGAACTTTACCATTTAGTGTCCATTTCCTTGTGTGGCAGCCATATTACAGATGGACCCCCAGTGATGCACATCTCCTAGTATTGAAGCTCTGGTGTAGTGCCCTCATGCATTAAATAATATCTGTCCCTGTGTGACTGACAACATATGGCAGATGTGATCATACATGACTTCTGAGGCTGGGTTATAAAAGACATTGCAACTTACACCTTGGTCTCTTGGAAGACACACTCCTGGTTCTCTGGGCTACTGCATAAGACATCCATCTACCTTGAGGATAATATGCTAGAGAGACCCTATTCATAGGCCCCGAATCATATGAGTGCCTGAGACCACATAAAGAGAAAGCGATGCATGGACAGTCCCCAAATGCTCCAGCCCGCATGCCTTCAAGTCATCCCAATTGACACCCCAGACAACTCATATAGCAAAGATAAGATGTTCCTGCTGAGCTCTGCACAAATTATACATTGTAAACAAAACAATTTATTGTTTTAATCTTAATCCACTAAATTTTACAGAGAAATACATATACAAACACCATTTCTAACCATTGTTGCTGTAGTTATCCATTTACGGTTACCATGGGCATAAAAGTTCATAAATTCAGTGGGTTCTAGACAACACCCTCTGGGTCCTCATTATGTAACAGCTGTAGACTATCCTGGTAATTAGGATTGATTACTCCCACTGACATTGTAACTTCTTTCTTTGCTTGCTGGTCCACCAGCATGAGGATTGGCATCATTCTTGTTTGCTTTTGCATTAACATATCATATCAGTCTGCCTTTGCACTAGCCTAAGTTCTTTTCTTCTAGGTTGGTTGACTATGGGGAGTACCACTTGAGGCCAAAGGTGTAAGCTGAGATAGGAGTGTCTGTACAGAAGAGGTAAGTGATGTGGATGTCTAGGCCACACAATTGTGTGATTTACCAGTGTATTCTGGATATGCTCAGGCTGAAACTCAAACATCATTTCTGCATCTGCCCAATACAAAAAATGATGGATCTGATTATACTCAGTTCAGAAAATTAAACCCCAGTGGCATAGTCACTCAGCATCCCGTAGTCAGGCCATCAGTTTCTAGTAGGATCCAGTATAATGAAAGGAATGTTTACTCAAATTGAGAATAGTTCTTTTACAGAGAAAGAATTATCTTTCTCTAAAACCCTAGAAACTTCTCAAACTCATAGCAACCTGTCTCCATACATATCTCTAACTCAAGCCAATCTGCTCTGTTATAAGGCCTAAGTGGCTAGACACCTCAGGCTGGGTTTTCTGCAGAACTCTCTCTTCCATTTTGCGTCTCTCGAAATTAACAGCTTCCAAGTCACCAAATAATAGATGAGTCAGAGTAGTGACATCATGTTCACTCCACCTCCAAAATCAAAAGAGGCTATTAAACACTGTGTATCTTTCAGATAAGTGTCAGCTGTAAAGGGCAAAAATTTATCCTTAGTCTTACAAGGGATGTTGTGCCATGTCACTGACCACTGGACCTCTAAAACTGTGGCCATTCCTTGACTCTTCATAAGGCTTATCTCTACTCCTCTGACACCTCTGACAACTACTATACTCTTGTGTCCTGCTCACCAAGTCCGATTATCATGATGTTATCAGTTTACTGATCTAGTGTTATATTCTAGAGATTGGCAAGATAATCAAGATATCTGCATTCTGTACTGTGAAAGAGAGCAGGACAGTTTGCACATCCCTGGACTTGAGAGTAAATGGGTACCGCTGTTTTTACCACATGAATAAACACAGAACTTGATTATCTTTATTAAAGAGAATTGGAGAAAAAATATATATGCAAGATCAGTAGTCTTATAACAAGTGCCAAAGCCTGTGTTAATCTACTGTCACTTAACTTAGTGGTAGCTCCAATAGCAGCTTCTGTGGCAGATGGTATAATATAGCAGCTGTGAAGCTGTGATCGGGACTGCCAATTGGATAAATTTATAGTAATGTACTGTCATCTACCACGATCCATTTCATTTTTGTAGGGTACATACAGGTGAATTAAATAGAAATATGATGTGGGCCATCACCCCTACATCCTCTACATCTTTGATAGTGATACTAATCTCAGCATTTCTTACCGTGATATAACGTTACCTCTGATTTATAATTTTCCTCAGGATGGGAGTGTAGTTTCTGGGTCTGCTACTTGGCTCTTGGTGCCCTAATAGCTTTTATTCCACAAACCATAATGTATGGGTTCTGACAGCTGCTAAGTATTTCCCTTTGCATACTGCACATGAGGACCAGGGAAATAGCCACAGGTTAGGTCCAAATATACTTATATGCACTGTGAAATGGACTTGGGTCAAACTCTATCTGGCCTCTGTAAGCTCCCATTTAACCAGAGTACTGCAATTGTGCCTCAGATCCCGTGACATCAGTGTCAGCTCAGAACTTATATCTAAATGTCCTAGAAAAGTCTGTGTTGTCCCATTCCCCAGCGCTGTTACTCTGGAAATGGTTTCAGATCCCCTTGGAGAATAATCCAGGGAATATTTACTGTATATACTTCAGGTGGTATTGCAGGTTCTTTTTTTCTCAAGGGGACCATACTCTTCAAGCAATTTCTTCTATATTTGAGAACTAAATTACATTTGGAAATTGGGTATGGAAACACAGTTTTCCAATTTAGCAGCTGATGTCAGCCTTCTGCCCATCATCTCTTCCTTCTCTCTTTCTCATGTCTATCTATCTCATTTCTAAGAACACCATGACCGATTAACTATCACCACAGGTGTGAAGGCCAAGAGAAATTGATGGCAAGTCTAGTAATTTCACCTGCCTTGCCTCTGATGCTTGAGTGTTG
The DNA here is from genome assembly GCF_006542625.1 of Nomascus leucogenys. Classification (NCBI taxonomy): domain Eukaryota; kingdom Metazoa; phylum Chordata; class Mammalia; order Primates; family Hylobatidae; genus Nomascus; species Nomascus leucogenys. The sequence goes on from NC_044393.1 coordinate 49,423,838, forward strand.
TATCAGCTGGGCCCAGTTCAACAGCAACAACTCTGACGATCAACCACAGCCAGCAGAGCACAGTTGCCAGCAAGATGTCGGTACCTTCTCAAAACTTTGTTGCTTATGGAGTGTCATCTGGGCCACACAAGAATCTTAATCAGGGTGTGCGTACTCAGGTCGTACACAGTAAATCCATTCTAACATTCCCATATCTTCAATTTTTCTCACTCCTTCCTCAATACCATGTTAGGATGTTCCAGATTTTTCATTGTATTTGCTATATTGAAGCCTCAAAGAGGTATCCCAGAAGAATATTTTGGGGTAGACATCAGTGTCATTTCTAGATCATCAAATTTGAAGGCTTTTGTGATTGCCTCTATTCAATAAATTCTCCCATACCCAGCCTAATATTGCACCTCTTCGGGTATAAATCTGAAGCTTTATTCTGACATTTGCTTCTCAGGTTGCTGACAGTATTTATTAGTCAGGTATGTGAACTCCTTTGACATAAACTATTTTCTGCTGAAGATGGATTATACTTCTCTGCTCTGCCTGTGCTGCGGCCTAACCCTAGGTACTGACTAGACGCAATAAAGGGAGGTGGGTAGACCATGAGGGAAAGCATTATCTGGAGAGGCACACACCTCAGATTATGTCATTGTAAAATCTGAGGCTTGGAGAAGACGGCTTCTTCTGCCATCCTGGAAGTACAATAGAACTTGTGAGTTCAATATTTTCAGGCTTGCTTACCCAAATTACCCTGTTTCAGGTCTCAACATTCCATTCTTTCCTATGAAGCCACTGACTTTAGCATAGGGGCCTCTTGAGTCTTTGCGTTCAGGATACATCGAGTCTCTGCCACTCTTTCAGTAAACCCTGAGCCTGATTTTCAGCACATTCTTATGCCACAGGAGAGGACAGTTTCCCTAAAAACTTCCCTGGGAGTTCTTCAGATTTCACATTGTTCCGTGTTCTGGCATTTGGCTGATCCAAGCTGAGCATTTTATTTTTTCAACATCTGTAATGCTTAAAGAGAAGCCATTCTACACAATCCTTATAATGATTGCTGACCTCATACTTTTAAAACATCACAACTTTCACATATTCTAATGCTTCCCCTTTCACCTGCATTTCATTCCAATTCAACAAAGGTTAAAACTTCCATAATCATGGTACCACTGCTAACCAGGAATTTTTCAGTATCCTATTTACCATTAGCACTGAAATCCTCGTTGCTAGAAGGCCAGTGAGTAGTCCAGTTCTAAAATCCCATCTTTATGGTCTGCTTTCTAAGAATATTCCTATTGCCGACTGTCTTGCCCTGAGCTCTGGAAAACAAAGCCTAAGATCAAGACTTAACTATCATTACCTTGTTAGAAAATGCATTTGCAGGGTATAGGAGTGAGGGGAAAAGGGAGGGAGTAAGGGAGAAAAGCCAATACAAGGATAGGTTTCCATGCTGGCCACCACTTTGTAATATGATGGTTAGCTCATCCATGTTGCATTATTTTTCCAGAATCTACATAAATGAGTGAATATTAGGGCCTTTTATCCAGAAAAGAGAAGGTAAAGAATTCATCCAATCTCTCTCGTCTCCCATTAATTTGTTAGACTTCATGGGAAATTGATTCCCTTGCACACAGGGGTTGCACATAAATGAAGGGGCCAGGAAGATACTAGTACACCTCATACCTCAGCATCAACATGAAAATCTGGGACAGGTGGCAAGATGCTACCCTCCTTTTATGCCTAATAAGAGACCACTGACCATGGAGTGCTTCTGACCAGTCTATGGACAATGTACATTAAGAATTTGTGTGTCCTCTGCTTCAAATTTGATGTCAGAGGGCTGAAACCTCCACCCTCAAATCGCTGCTGTTTTCTGAACATGGACAACAATGAAGCTCAGTTGCACCTCTGTATGTTTCTCCTTTCATAAATATTCATTACTCCTCCAGCTTATTGAATGTATGTATTTGGCCACCTTGCTCAACATACATTCCTATTCCCGTTGCCCCTCTCTAGCAGTATCTGTTTCTGGTTTCTGTCTGGAGGCTGTGTTTCCTAGCTTGTCAGAATGGCCATCCTGCAGGCTACAACCCTTTATAAGAAATAAAGCCTCTCCTTTTTTTTGAATTTATAATTTTTTAAAGTTAACAGTCTGAAACAAGTGGGCAAATATCCACAGACAGATGAAGCCAAAAGATATAATATGACACTTACATATTCAAATTTTTTTAATTCCGATTGTTTCAGAAAAGAGCACATAATTGCATTTTTTCAATTAGCTTTGATGACATTTGTCTATTGATATTTAAACTATGTTAGCTGTAATAACTGAATTTACATTAACTTCTCATTAAGTTGTATACTTTGTGCTATTTTTCTCTAATCTTTATGTTCAGTAATTTGCAATCTGTACTATGCTTTGTTTGCTACTGTAATCAGTAGTAGTTTTAAAATAATAGAGCATTTTAAAATTTTGCTGTGGGCTTCTTTATATATTTAATAAAATTCTAGATTATGTATTTTTTTCAGCTTCAAATGTAACACAGAGGTGTAATTTTAACCTCTATCTATGTAAAACAAGAAATTTAATGTGCTTTTAGTGACCCATCTCTACACTTACAGATCTTTCTTAATTTATTATGGATTATAGATTGTAGGTTAGAGGTATAGCTTATTAAGCTTTAATTATTTTCTAAAATTATATTCTTTTTCAAGTGACATTTATTACACTATATTAAATTATATTAACATTTGTACAGAAATTAATTGAATTCACTCATATCAATGCTCAGCATAAGAACATTTATACCAAATTTTCTGGTTCTTCACAATTTTAATTAACTTTAAGCCCCCTGGATTATTTGCTTGAGTAAGCTTTTCAGTGGTCTATGTCAGTACCATAATTTATGAACCCTTGCATATCAGAAAATTTAAAAAAAAATCAGTTGCCACTTGCTACTTGGCCTTGTCACCCTGCAGAAAAAGAAAAAGGAAAATAAAAATCTCATTAAACACCTTCCATTATCTTTTTGTATCTGGTGTTGCAAAGGTTAAATTTTAAAGCCAGCCTGGAATGTACCTTAGCTTTCTTGTATTTTTTTTCTGGTTTCTAGGTAACCTATATATTTGGGAACCCAGGTTTTAATAATTTCTTTATTCTTAACATTTCTAAAAGTTTATCAGGATATGTGCTACTAAATATTTTTAATTAGATTGCCTGCTTCAGTTCTGCATGTTTTATAATTTATTCTCCTTCTTACAGCAAAACCGTTTCAAGAAGTGTTTTAGGATAATTCTCTCCTTCTCTTAAGATGAAGAATTTCATCCATAAGTCACAGTTTGTTTGCATATGCTTTCTTTATTCAAGATAGGTGTTGTTTATTCACTTGTATATTGTTCTGTGTGTTCATCCTTGAATAAAGATTACTCACTCCTACTTAATAGGCCTCGTAATATCCACAAAGAAAGTGAAATATTTAGGAATACAGTTAACAAAGGAGCTGAAAGATCTATACAAGAACTACAAAACACTGCTTAAATAAATCAGAGATGATACAAATAAATGGAAAAACTGCATGCTCATGGGTTGGAAGAATCAATATTTTTAAAATGCCATACTGCCCAGAGCAATTTACAGATTCAATGCTATTTCCATCAAACTACCAGCATCATTCTTTACAGAATTAGAAAAATGTATTTTAAAATTCTTTTTAAAAAGAGCCCAAATAGCCAAAGCAATGCTAAGCAAAAAGAACAAAGCCAGAGGCATCACATTACCCAACTTCAAACTATACTGTAAAGCCACAGTAACTATAAAAGGTTGGTAGTGGTATAAAGCCATACACCTACAACCATCTGAGCTTCGACAAGGCCAGCAAAAACAGGCAATGGAAAAAGGAATCTTTATTTAATAAATGGTGCTGGGATAACTGGTTAGCCATATGCAGAAGATTGAAGCTGGACCCCTACCTTTCACCATAACAAAAATTAACTCAAAATAGATTAAATATTTCTCAAACTATAAAAATTGAGGAAGACAACCTAGGAAATATTCTCAACATAGGTCATGGTGAAAAATTTTTGGCTAAGTCTCCAAAAGCAATTGCAACAAAAACAAAAATAGACAAGTAGGAACTAATTAAACTAAAGAGCTTCTGCATAGGAAAAGAAACCATCAACAAAGTAAACAGACAACCTACAGAAGGGGGGAAGATACTTGCAAACTATGGATCTGACAAAGGCCTAATATCCAGAATCTGTAGGGAACTTAAATCAAGCAAAAGCCAAATAACAGCCATTAAAAAATATATGGGCAAAGGACATGAACAGATACTACTCAAAAGAATGCATACAAGTGGCTAATAAATACATACAAGTGATGAAAAAACGCTCATCATCATTAATCATCAGAGAAATGGAAATCACAACCACAGTGAGATACATCTCACACCAGTCAGAATGGCTATTATTAAAAAGTCAAAAAACAACAGATGCTGGCAAGGCTGGGTCAAAAAGAGAATGCTTATACATAGTTGGAGGAATGTAAATTAGTCCAGCTGCTGTGGAAAACACTCTGGAGATTTCTCAAAGAACTTAAAACAGAGCTACCATTTGATCCAGCAATCCCATCACTGGGTAGACACCCAAAAGAAAATTAATCATTCTACCAGAAAAACACAGGCACTCGTATGTTCATTGTCACACTATTCACAATAGCAAAGACAGGGAATCAACCCAGGTGCCCATCAACTGTAGATCGGATAAAGGAAATGTGGTACATATACACAATGGAACACTATACATCCATTAAAAATGAATGAAATCATGTTTTTGCAGCAACGTGGATGGAGCTGGAGGTCATAATCCTAAATAAATAAATGCAGAAATAGAAAAACAAATACTTCATGTTTCTACTTGTAAGTGGGAGCTAAAAACATGGACATAAGTATGGGAACAACCAGACACTGTGGACTGCTGGAGGGTAGAGAGAATGGTGAGTGGGTTAAAAAACTACCTATTGGGTACTATGCTCACTACCTGGATGACGGGATCCATACTCCAAACCTCAGCATCACATAATATTCCCATGTAACAAATCTACACGTGTACCCCCTGTAACTAAAAGTTGAAATGAAAAAAAAAAAGGACACAGGCTTCGGTAGGTATCTCTCACTACCTACTTAAGTGTTGACAGAAGCCTCCTTGTATTCTTAAAGCAGAAGGCAGATTAATGTATGTAACTTTCTGAACAATTTCTAGCTTTAAGTATGCTTGACTATAGTGAAAAGGAATCCTAATCTGTTGCCTTCTTCTGTCTTCTAGGATGATACTTTATTTCTGGATCATTCAGATTGTCTTGTCTTTAAATTTTTCCCCCCGAAACAGTATTTGAGAATCTTATATACCTCCCAAGCATTGTTTATAAGTAGTGTCCTTGCCTACAGTTGATATCACATTTCAAGTTTCCATGTAACATTTTCCCCAACCCTTCTTTATTCATATTGTTTTACAAGGAACTACATTTTCTGTGTGTTTGATGTAAATCAGTACACAGAGGATAGTAAAATATAAGGAAGCAATGTCCCTAGCTACCACTAAAATTATGTTTCAGGAAATGGATGGCTGTTTGAATTTGTGATTGGCAAAATCCCTAAATCTCTATAATAGGGATGGGTTGTGGGTCAAAAATGCAGCCTTGTTCAGCCTTCTTCCTCCCAAGTGCTGCTCACATTTGAGGGGCAATATATGCAAAGGCCTCCAATTATTTATCAGTCCAGCCAGTTCCCATGGAAACAGCTTCCAGACCTTGAGAAGTTGTTTTCCTTCAAGTATTGTTTTGACTCAATAACTTTTCATCTTCCTTCATTTCAATGAGAGGATGTGATGGGGTGGCTTATGTGATGTTTAAAGTGACCATTTTTATTATCAAGGCAGACAGCATCTGCATTGACTTTGTACAAAAATATCACTTTAGGGCTTAAATTATTAATATGTGAAATGGTATATTACTCTCCCTCCGAAATTAAAGATCACTGGCTATTAATTGTTCTCTATATTCAGAGTGGCAGACAGCTAGAGCAGAAGTCCAAGAGTGAGAAAGAAGCTCATTGTTTGGCTCTAAAAAGAAATATCTCTTCGATAGGGTATCTTACCATCAGATAAAATAAATGAGTCAGAATTCACACACACACACACACACACACACACACACACACTCTCTCTCTCTCTCTCTCTCTAACCACCAGTGATGACAAGTTTAAAATAAATACATCCTTAAATCATGTTTAATGGGATATATTAGTACCTATTCCCTAAGAAAGTAGACTTAGAATGGGGAGATTTAAAGGAGGAATTAGAGATAAGTAGCATTGAGTGCCCAGAAAGTCATGGTCCCCTTCAGGCTCCTTGAGTACATGTGTGTGCATACATAGGCACACATGACACACATCATCACATTCACACTGAGAAAATAACAGGATTCATCTCCTTTATTCATAAAATTTGAAAGTTAAAATGTATTTAAGAGTTTGATAACTAAAAGATCATAAAAGATCAGCCTCAAAATCACAATAACTGATTTTTTTTTCTGAGATTTGATTGTGTTAAGTGTCTGTGGGTCCCTCAGATTAATCCTTTAAAATGGATACTTTTACCAATTTAATGAATATTGTATGAATTTTGATGCATTTAAGCATATGACATAGAAGTCTGTTTCTGCAGATTAACCTTATAATAGCAATGCTTTCATAGCAGGAAGTGTGAAGGTAGGGAGTCTAGGCCCCTTCTATCTTTTTGCTCCATCATCTTTAAAGGAAAGCTTTTATCTTCTTGCTTGTCAAATAGCAGCAAGATGGCTTCTCTTTCATCAGCTGTGCTGTAAGCTGGAGAAAGAGAAAGAGACAAAGGGTTGTCTATATTAGAAAAGCAAAAACATTCTGAGAAACTCCTAATGGGTCCATACCTAGTCTCATTGCCTACACTTACATTACATGGCCACACCTGGTGACAGGGAGTCCGAGAAGGTGAATATTTTATCTGGCATAAAATTTGAGCAGAAAGGAGCTCTGTCACTAAGAAGGAAGTAGAGAATAGCTTTAGGGTAGGAAATGATTACTGTCTAAAGATTCATTGGTCTCAGAATGCTGTGTAATCGCAACCAGTATTTCTAGGCAATTTTCAGGATAAAGTTGACTGTGGGTACCTATTCAATTTTGCTGTTTTGGAGGGTTTTCTTTTTTTATGGATAGCCATTGTAACAAACATTTTTATATACTTTATTCTTTGCATCATATGAGTGAGAAGGAGGTCATTCTAGGCCATTAATAACTTTTGTGTACTAGAATATCCTTTTTTATATGCTTCATTTAAATGGTGGCTTTAGAGTCCATGTTATGACCAATACTAATCTCTTTTGGATGACACTTAAATTCTAAGTTGCAGCACCTATACCCAAAATCTAGTAATTTCTTAATTATCTCTATCAGTTTCAAATGACCTGTTTTTTTTTAATGCCCACATACTGATAATAGAACACTAAATCTTTAAACTAACTGAGGAACATTCATACAAGAAGCTGTTGTTTTTTGTATAGCCCTGCTAGCCTTAACATCTAAAATTCAGTATTTGATAGAAGACTTTTAAGATCTTAAAATTATTACCTCTTAAATATTTTACATACTTATAAAAATATTTATTAATTATATTCTATATTCCACTAAAATGCAAATCTTAGGTTCTCTACATTTCTCAGAATCGGTCTTTCATATTGATAATTAAGATGGAGAGATTTTTCGATGACACTTAGGTTATTGAAAAGAGGAAGAAAAGGAGCAGGAAAAGAGAAGAGAAAGTGAAAATAGGGTATCTGTTCTAATGTTCTTTTTAAGTGATACTCAGATGTGAACACAGTACAATTTCCTGAATGCAAATATAATAATAATTCATATGTAATGTAATTTGATATTACAGATTTACGTCCAATTTCAAATACTGTGTGAATTCAATTAGAATTAATTTTATCTCATCTTACACATATTATTGAATACATTTTTCGAATATAATTTTGATCCTGTTGATTTGAGATGATTTGTGTTTCATAAACATTTGCATGCAAGTATGATATATGACAGGGTGTCAAATATATCACATGATACATGAGGTTTAGATAAAATAAGATATTCTCTAATTATAAAAGAAAACATGTAGAATATTGCATATAAAGTCCTTACCTTATTTGCTTACAGCTAAAGCATTGAGGAAAAAAGCATACACAGAAATTCAATCAAGAAAATAACCAAATAGACACTTAAAACAAAGAAACCCTGCAAAAGAAAATGTGCTCCGTATGATACACACACGTACAGATAAATGTATATTTTAGGTTATGTGATATATAGGGATACAAATACATGATGGTATTCTAAAGAACAGAATTGGCAACATTAAATCACTAAGTAACTGTTTTCTCTCAAAACGTCCCTTAAAATCTGCTCTGTAGGGTGATACACCTCCCCCTAGATAAAATCTTGGTCAGTTCTCCATAGCTATATTAAGTAATAAAATCTTCCTAGTACTTTAGTCATTTAAACTATTCCAGTTTTGAAACTGATAGGTACAGCCAGAGCAGAATAAAAACTCCAACTTTCACTCAAAATTAAGTCTTCTGCACTTGCCTAATCTGCCATGCTACAGAAGGCTGGCCTACAGTATGAAAGTAGGGCCTAGACAGATACTTTGCTATTTTCCCAATTTATCATTCTTCCCCTCCTCAATTGTTAACTTACACAGTTTATGATGACACCAGGGTTCAAGACGGTGAAGGGAAGACATGTAGGGGCACAAGAAAGCATGTTTGTTCTGGTGCTTTGTCAGCTGCTGTTGTTGCTGCCTGGGTCTGGCAGGGGTCAAAGCTGATACTTGATCTTCTTTCCTTTGCAGAGTGTTTCAGTTCCTTTAGGGTTCTTCAGACCATCCATTCCTCTCCCCATTTTGCTAAGGATCCCTTCCTTGCCTGCACTTCACTGACCATAATATGGGTCTCAGAAGTCTATCTCTCCATAGACTCTATCTGTTGGGATTCTACTCTCTTTTAGGGACCCTTTGGGAAAAAGTCAATTTAAGATGACTCCACGCCAGCTTTCAATCACATTTGTGTGGTCCACGCCTTCTCTATGTATCTTTGGTTCATGTTCAATTGTAATTTACTCCTCAAAATGAAGCCGTCTATGTTGTTGTCACAAGTGCTATTCTTCAGATGTAGACAGATGTGTCTTATTTAATAAAATCAAAATTAAAAGTATCACTAATTAATAGTTTTTTGATCTTGTAATCATGGAAACAAAACATTAAAAACTATCATGTGTGGTGGACACACTTATTGATGTTAAAAACATTGGAGATCATCAAAATAGGTGAATAACTTCCTTTTACAGATAAAAAGCAAAGAATCAATTTAGTTAAAGTTGTTACTGGCCACGTGCAGACCAAAGCCTTTTATGATGCACTCAAAAGAGGCTGGGGTCTGGAGTCAAACCTAACAAGGTTTCAACCTTATCTCTACTATGTATTAATTATAAGAAGTTGGTCAAGTTGAACAAATTATGTAATCTCAGTTTCTTCTATGAAATGAAGATAATAATATCTATGACAATATTGTTTTGACGATCAAATAAAATGTAACACATATGGCATCTGTTGCACAGAAACTTCTAAATAATTGTTATTTGCATTGTCCAATACTGGTCAAATTATTTTTATAATAACTGTGGCCTGTTCCAATATTTTTTTACTTCTGAAATTAAAAATAACATATATATGAACATATACACATACATGCATAAATATATTTTTCAAGTTATTAAATTATTACCATGCAATAGTTACCAAGTGTATATGTGAGGCATTATTAAAATGAGAACCTTTGTTTTGTTATGCTATCAAAAACAGACTTTAAACTATGCCTTTTTTTTTTTAGATAAAGCAAATAAACCAGTAAAAACAGGCCAGTACTTCTATTGAATTTATATATTTGGGGTTAGCAAACTAAGCGGAGAAGCTCTGGCTTTTCAAGAAATAGGGGCGAGATGGACCATTACAGGAAAGTCTGCCACATCCAACGCCTTGCTGGGAGAAAACTCTAAGAATTCAGACACAGAGTCACGAAGCTTTTTATGTTGCAAATCCTGTTTATTTAAATATTTACAACTCCTCATTATCTTTGAACAAGTTATCCATGCTTGTAGCCAAGCAATAGTTAAGCTATCGCTAAACAGAGTCCCCAGAGTTGCATCTGTAGCTACTGTATTCATCCAAAGGGAGGATACTAGTATTGTTCCCACATAGATAGGATCACTATTTCCTTCATTGTTCATAACCCCATTTTATATATATATATATATGATATGCATATACATATGCATTATATATGCATATATTTTTTATACATATGCATTATATATGCATATATTTTTTATATATATGCATTTATTTCAAATTCTCTCTGTAATGAATGCTTTGATTTTTCCACGTGGGATGAGCTTTTGTCATCTGATTGTTCTACTCCAACACAAATCCAAAACAGCACAGCAAAGATCTATAAAACATCTAGATCACAGCTCTGGGTAATCTCTCTCTTTAATGTCTAGAATTCTAAGATATGTTATCTTTAATGATTAATGGGATCTATTTAAGATTGCTCTTTTCAGGATCAGTATTATTACTATCTATGTCCACTGTATATAGACAATGGATATTTTTCCTTCAAAAACATGAAAAGGGAATTGTGGCTTATTGAAAGTATTAGTATGAACTCATGAATTTAATATGCTTAAATGTACTTAATATACTACATATACATACATTCAAATATTTCTTTTTACATTTCTTAGCTCTGTCTACTGAAAGAGACTAGAAACAATGGCCAACTAATAGCAATATACAAGTCAAATACCCAGATCTTGGTTTCTAAATATAATTTGTCACTAGAAAGAACCAAGGCTCCTTGAAGGAAAGGCATATTTCAGAGCTGGGGAAGACAAATAACAAAATAATATGGAACATCTTGTACATTAGAAAACATGGAAGTACTTAAAGAATGAGAGGGATGGCTGGGTGTGGTGGCTCACGCCTGTAATCCCAGCACTTTGGGAGGCCGAGGCGATGGATCATTTGAGGTCAGGAGATGAAGAGCAGCCTGACCAACATGGTGAAACCCTGGTCTCTACTAAAAATACAAAAAAAAATTAGCCAGGCATGGTTGCACATGCCTGTAGTCCCAGTTAGTCGGGAGGCTGAGGGAGGAGAATTGCTTGAACCTGGGAGATAGAGGTTGCAGTGAGCCAAGATTGTGCCATCGCACTCCAGCCTGGAAGACACAGCAAGACTCGGTCTCTAAATAAATAAATGAATAAATACATAAATAAATAAATATAAAGAATCAGAGGGACATGTTGAAAGGGCAAGGTAACCAGCTTTAAGGAACCCTGCTGGCCAAATTTTGGAAAATTTGAGCATCAGAATAAAGAATGTTAGCAGTAAAGTCTAACCTATTAATTAAGAATCTAGGACTCCGTACTGATATAAACTTTAAAAATAAAGAGATAAAGGGACTGATATTAAAGGCTCACGTATCATGCCAGGTAATACCAGTGACTTTAAGGAAGACCTGCATAGTAGAAGCCTCTCTAAAGAAATTATATAAACTTGAATGACTGGTAAAAGCAAGAAGAAAAAGAGTGAAGACTGAAAGACAAAACTCTTTTTAATTCTTTTCTTCTCCTGTTCCCTTGTTTCTCTTGGCTCAATTTACTACGATGGTAACTATGATATTTCACTTATACAACATTGTAGAATTAGAAACTGCCAGAGAGATGTTTCTAAGAGAACTTCCTGAATGTTTTCACTTTACATGTATTATCGCAGTGGGTTTGTCACTGAAAACAGACCAATGAAAAAATCTACTTGAAAGCAAATAATTGTTCCTTCTTCCCAACTCTTGCTACACCTCTGACCATTTTTCCTCTCAGTTCCTCATCCAGCTAATCTATTTCTCCCAGGGACTTAAGAATTGGAGAAGCTCTCAGGTTCCATGTTAAGAATTCAAGGTCTGGTAAATGTAATGCAATTAATGTCTCAAACATAATTCTACTTCTATAACTTAAAAAGAAATCATGAATTCAACGAATTAGTAACTGGCTTTCAATGCCAACATATTTAAATATAGGCTGAAAATATAAGGTATGATATATGAAAAGTTGAATTTAAAATTGTATGTCAAAAATTACTCAATCTTTACACAATATTTCCATGAGTTCAGTTTGTATTCAATATGAATGATATTTAATATTTTATTGTTTTACATTAAATGATGGTAATATTCTAATGGCTACTGGCTTTTAACTAGAACAAATATATCATGGAAACTTCTGAAAATAAATTATATCTTGTGTTAAATCATAATAACCAAAAGATATTATAATCACTTATTTAAAAACGATTTGTGAGTAACTACTACTAATACTACATACTACATAGTAATAGCACCCTGTAGTACTTCTAATATGTTGGACCATATGTGCCCAGAGATGAATTAATAGTGTCTCTCTCCTAAAGAACCTCACCAGTGATAAAAGCAGACATGTAAATCAGTAATTGCAAAGCAATGTGTCAAATGCACAAGACAATGGCAGCTTAAAATTTGAACAATTTAATGGGTGGTAGGCAGGAGACAGTGAGAAGCAGCCTCCTAAAGGAGAGAATGCTTGAAGGGGAGTTTCAAAGATGAGTTCATTACCAGGAAAGAAAGAATGCATGAGAAGAATATTAAACAATGAAAACAGCATACGGAGAGTCACAAATGCATGGATTAGCACAATATATGGTGGGAATGGGTTAGGGAAGTTTTAAATTTTAAGTGGGAACCAAATTGTGGAAGCCCTTATGAACTAACCTAAGAAGTAGTATAATTGAAGGCATAAAAGAACCAAAGTGAAAATTACCTGCTCTCTGGCAAGCCTACTTCCCACTTCAGGACATAGAGTAGGTAATTTTCACTTTCATTCTTGTATGCATAAAAAGAATTTTCATTTCTCCTGGGCCTGAAAAGTCTTTCCCCTAGATTTTTGTACAACTAGACACTGTTCATTATTCAAGTCCTGGCCTAAAACACTTCCTAAGAGAAGCTCTCCCTTACCACCCAGCTAAAGTAGTGCCACACTATCATATCCACCTGTTAACTTTCCATTTCCTTTGTAAAGCTTTCAATATAGAAATATACAATAAATACCAATTTTACAACTTTATCTAACATACACAAACATCTCCTTGATACTTGCAAATTAGACTGAGAAAATCGTATAAATTGCTAAGCAACGTTTGGTGTAGTGCAGACTCTAAGGATTTGCTGGCTGGCAACATTCCCTTCATCCTGTAATGAACATATTTTGTTCAGTAGTAGCCATATGAGTATGACTAAAGCAAAGAGACCCATTCAGAGATATTTGCATTTTCTTAACTCAGAAAGAAAACTTTAATGCAAAATTATCAGATAGTATGATAAAACATAGTGAAACATTTTGGGGAGAGTGTAAAAGATGTTTCTAGCCCACTAAATCATACCTCATGTGCAAATCTTTCTGCCTTTCAAGAGAGACCTACATTTGTCTCCAGAGAAGAGGACTGGGAAATAAATCTCCATTAGTCCTAGGAAAATGTAAACTTCTTTTATTTAGCTTTTCCTGATGAAGTGTAAGCTTCAGGAATTTTCATATATAAACCATTATCCTTTAAAATATGTGGGGACTTACAAATGTAATATATCTGTTGTTCTTTTGGTCTGTAAAATATTTCAATAAATTATTGACCTCTTGAAGCCACGAAATCAAACAAACTAAATATATGGTGTCTTTTACTTCTTCAATTTTCATTTTAAAATCCCCAAACACCTACTGTTAACAAATGAAGGAAATATTTCCTTATTTCCTTATCATATTTATCAAAATATTGTTGACAATAGAAAAAAACTTAATTATGGCCTATAGTAGGAAGCATAGTCACTAACAGTATGCCCTGGAAATTTTAAAATGTTATTAAAATGCCTAATCTCTACACTATAAAATATATGCAAACAATAAACTAGATTAGTATATGCAAACAATTTAAGATTGAAACTAGACAGGATTAATTTACAGAACATATATAGCTATTAATTGATCAATATCTTAATGAAAATTAACTGTACATAAAAATATTCATAATTGTCCTTAAAGAACATGAACTAGGCCAGGCACGGTGGCTCATGCCTGTAATCCCAGCACTTTGGGAGGCCGAGGCAGGTGGATTATCTGAGGTCAGGAGTTCAAGACCAGCCTGACCAACATGGTGAAACCCTGTCTCTGCTAAAAACAACAACAACAAAAATAGAAAAAAATTAGCTGGGCGTGGTGGTGGGCACCTGTAATCTCAGCTACTCAGGAGGCTGAGGCAGGAGAATCGCTTGAATCCAGGAGGTAGAGGTTGCAGTGAGCCAAGATTGTGCCACTGCACTCCAGCCTGGGTGCGACAGAGTGAAGAAGAAAAAAAAAAAAAAAGAATATGAGCTAAATTTTATCACATATTTATGTAAAATTTTGAATTGTATCATATGTATTCACAGCTTTTATTTACCAAAGTACATTGTACATTATACAAATCTTGATTACATTTACATTATACATTTATAATATTAAAATTGTGCAAGTAGTCTTCAAATATCTGACACTTTGGGGTCAGTGAATTATTTAAGAAAAAACTCAGAAGAGTTCTGAAAAAGGAGCAGGTGTGATTCTACAAATTCAATATGAGGCACCAGTGGGAGAAGTCAATTGGATGAGCACATGAAATATTAGGAGTGCTCGTGAAGGGGAAGTAACAGGTCTATTGTGTGCAGTGCTGGGCAGGCTGCATATGCAGAATGTGTTAAAAGAGCATTTGCAAACTTAAGCATTACTCGAAGATATTAAACAGAATGATGGAAGCCTGGTGTTTGATTATTTATTGCTGACATATGCATTGCAGTGATGACATTAATGCCTAATCATTAGGCTAACACGAATTGACAATGAACAAGTCATGCTTTATAAATAAAAAATGCATGTTGTTTGATTTGACTCATTCTTCGTGAACCTATGCTAGCTTCATATTCTTTCTCTCGATGTCCTATTTTTTTGGTCTATAGTTTGTGAGGTTCACCTTTTTCCTCTTTAGAAAATGGTGATAGCTTTGCTTTTCAACTGACTCGTCTGATGTCCACTTTTCTTCAGAGATTACAGACAATGGTTTTCCAAACCTCCTGATTCTTGTATTGCCTTAGGATCTAATTGCAAGCAGTTGAAAGTTTAAAATCCGCTAAAACAATTAAATTATTTCTAATTATCCCATAACCTGTTTTAAGCTACAATTTTCCCTTAAAGAAACTTACCCTCCATTTTTCTTTTAAAATTACTCCCCGTGATAGAGAAAGTAGGAGACAACTCTCTCAAAACTTTACCACCTTCCCAGATAGCAATCTGCTTGCTCCTCTTGATCTATTAAAATACCATTAAAAATTTTGGGTTTACTTTGCTGGTGTCAGTTGATTTTGTGCTTACTATAATAGATCCATTTGACCCTTTCATATTCACTGATATCTACATGTGCGGTTTTTTCCTACTACTGTAGTTTCTCTTATTCATTCAACCTCAGTGAGGAATACAAACATGAGTCATGCTCTCAAAGAAGCCTAGAAGTGAGGCTGAGATATGTCAACAGTGTTGTAATACAAGCCAGGAAGAAACGTGATAAAAGGTTCTGATAGCATGTACTAAGAGTTCAGTAGATAAGGTTACTTTAGGTGATTATGTATAAATTTAAAAAAAAACTTTCTATAAGGGCTTTATTTAAGCTGGACTTCCAAAGAATCCCCTATCCAAGAAAATGGTTGGGCCGTAATAGGTCTATAAATTACATGAAATTATATGTAATATTTGGAAAATATGTGTGTGCAATATGCAATGTATATATTGTGGTAGAGAGAAAAGGGCAGAATAAGACTACTAGTATTCATCATATTCTGAAAGACATCCACACAGAGTAGTGTTTGGAGAGTTTTCAAAATTATTAAAATAGTATGATTAGAATTACATTCTCATTGCTTCCAAATGTTCATCAGTATTTTTGCTTCTCAACAATCTAAGCAAGCATGATGAACTTTTCGTTGAATTTCTTGAAACATGCTTTTCTAGAGACTAGAAAACACATCTGATTGTTCCTTACTATTTTGCAATATAATATGTTCATTTCCTTCCCCAAATCTTTTCTTCACCTACAAGTTCACTGATAAAAATTAAGCCCATAATATTATTCCTTTGTTTCCTTTCACTTTCTGGGAATTGAAACTGTTGTCATTTTAAATCAACAATAAAATTATTTTAAAAATAAGAGGCAGAATTAGAATATGGGCACTAGATATATTAAAATAACAGAATACTTAACATTTATTTTTTTAATTGTATGGGGATTGATGGGAAACTGAATTCATATATTGAGAAGAGCTACAGAGAATAAAAAGAACAAATTAATATGTGCATTTAGAAAGCAGAGGGAATAGTAATATAAAAAAGGAGTTAAAAACAAAAGTAGAGATAAGTAGTGTTTCATAGAGTTTTCTGTAAGGGTAAGTGCATGAAAAATGGCAAGATGGTTTTAAAAGATTTAGAATTCACAAAGTAGAAAACAACAGAAATTGAACTACTCACTTAAATTTAAAAAGAGAGAGGGGGATAGATTCAGCCACTTGATGGCATGAAATCAAAGTACTTGAATTTTTGAAGTGTATTTAAAACTTTAGTAAGGAATGCCTACAATTACAAAAGGTATGAGATTGTCTTTTTGAGTTTAGTAGAATATAAACTGATGATAAAAGACTGACAGGCACCAAATAAGTAGAGTGCAAAACAACAACAACAACAAAAATAGAGATAAATTCAGGTAGTGATATTCACGCAGTATGACCGCATAAGATTGCATAAGAAAGAATACATTTCCAAATCCAAAACAATATCATCCTGTTGTATTATATGCATATATTGAATACAATAACAAAAGTATCAAGGGTTCTTATTAAAGTACCCATTATCATTTATGTAAAATATTGTAAGACTTTAAAGTCACAGAAAAAAACATACTTTTTTCCATTATCTTTTTTGAGATGATCAAATTTCTTCATACTTTGTGAACTGCATAGTTAAGATGGAGCAATGATTTGAACTATTTGCAAATGCAGTTCCTTCTCCACTCTTTATATACTGTTTGGGCCATAAATCTATGCAAAGAGGTGTTTTACAAGAATGAAAGTCACATCATTCAGGACTTTCTGGCCACCAAAATTATCTAATATACTTACTAAGTAGTATAATTGAAGGCATAAAAGAACCAAAGTGAAAATTACCTGCTCTCTTTCTTACTAAGTAGTCAGATTTTGCCTCTTCCTCCCTTTCCTCTCCATGTTCCCAGGTCATTTCCAGAGAGATAAGTAACTAATTGACAGTGTTGTTTGAGAGTAAATTCCTGAGTTATATAGAAGTTGGACCAATTATTCCCTCATAAAACTAAAACAAATTCTACAGTAGTTATATGAAATGCAGAAGTACAATCAATGAACATTAATTCTTGACTGAAATGAAACAGCCCTGGTGCGTTCATGCAAACTTAACTGCTATAAACCTAAAAGATGCAATCACCAAAAGATGTGAAGTCTTGAGGTAAAGATTAGCACTATAAATGTCATTTGATATCAGATGAAATATGCATGTCTGTACATGTGTTTTGAAGAGTCTAAGCCCCTAAAACTTCTCCTCACTAACCCCAAGATGACTGAATTTCTTAACATTACATTTTCACATTGTAATACAGTTTTCTTTCCTGGTCTTTCCTCTTCTCTCTGCCTAGTAAAGGACGTTATAAAATCGCAGTTCAATGTTTTTTTCTCTTCTTGTATTTTCCACTCTGCTGGTTATGGCCAATGAGTCAAGGTTCAAAGTGTCCCCATATATATCTCTGCAGCTCAAACTCTCCAGAACTTGGGCTTGTATTTCCAGTTACTGGACTTAAGCTGGGCACACCCACAGTGTCCCCGGACTGGGCCAGGAATGCTGGAAACCACTGCATAAACATGAAAAATCATTCCGTAATTTAGGCAAAGTTTAGAGAGAGAGTCACATTTTATAATAGTACAAATATGAACCTACAAAAGAGTAGAATCCCGGACTGGGCCAGGAATGCTGGAAACCACTGAATAAACATGAAAAATCATTCCATAATTTAGGCAAAGTTTGGAGAGAGAGTCACATTTTATAATAGTACAAATACGAACCTACAAAAGAGTAGAATCTAAAATCCACATGAATCTTTAGATGAAAACTACAGACGAAATAAAGTTGCTCTTGGTGGGGTTAGGTGAGTATGTCATTGTTAGAGACAGTGATAGAGAGGTCTAAGAAACTCCGTACTGTGCTAAATAAATCCACCTTTTAAGTGTGGATTCATATTTTTGTGGGCTTTTTAAATTTTACATTCAAGGGGTATAACTGCAGATGGGGCTAACATTTTTGTGTAAATATTGAGACAGTTGTGAAAAGAAGTTTATTAATAGGAATGATCACAAACTATGAAATAGATCGAGTTTGTATCTCACCATGTCATCACCATCTCTCAACTCTGTGAGACCCAGTGCTGTCCCCGGCTCTTGAAGACACTGGTTTCTTAACCTCAGCTTCATGGTAAGTACATTTTGTCTTTTCTTCATTTATATGTGCTCTCCTGCATTCTGTTATTGTAAGACATTACTATGAGTGTAAAGAGATAATCGTTTAATACTAGCAGTAAGAATTCATATATATATTCTTTTTTTTTTTTTTTGAGATGGATTCTCCCTCTGTCACCAGGCTGGAGTGCAGTGGTGTGATCTCGGCTCACTGCAACCTCTGCCTCCGGGGTTCAAGCGATTCTCCTGCCTTAGCCAAGAATTCATATTAAAGCAGTGGTCATTTAATGAAATTTTGGACACCCTCACTTTAGGCACATCTGCTGTCAGGCAAAATTCTACTCAGCTTTTACACTGTGTCAGACAATGTGCCAGACACTAAGAATGCAAATAAAACATAGAACCTGGAAAGTTGTGTTTCTTCAAAGGATACATGGAGACATAAATAAAAGCTGTGTTGGTAACAGAAATAAGAGTCATAAAATGCTTCCAAGAAAGAAAGTGGGCCCAGAGGTATTTCTTGGAGGGTGAGCAGGTGTAGACCAGGCAGGGAAAGAGTTGTATTTCAGGCAAACACAAACCATGAAATGGCCTAGTGAGCGAAGGAAAGCAAGCCGTTCAACTCTGGAAGAAGTAAAGGGTTGAAAGGAGAAGTGAAGACACAGGCCTGACCCTTAGGTAGGACCACTGGCTCAGCTGTCCCAGTCCCCAGACATGGTGGGAGATTGGCTCAAGCCACTGCCCTTATCTGAACATCATTACATTTCAACGATGAAATTCCTGTTTTTAATTATATTCCAAGGGACCTAGAATAGATGACATAAAGGGGCCTCCTTTCAGTTGTGTTAATCTTGGAGAACACACATTAGCTTTGTTGCCCTGGGTTCCAGTCTCAGAAGTACATGGAGAAATATGGCTGAACAGTTAAAAAGGGTGGAAAGGAGGATCCCAGCAAGATAAGGAGTTTGGACTTTGCTGTGTATTTCATGGGCGGCACTGGGGGGTTTTAAACACAGAAAAAAGGAGAGGTTTCAGAAAGGTCTCTCTGGCAACACGATAGAGATTTCTGAGGAAGAAAGAAAAACAAACACAATAATCGTGGAGTAGTGATATTGACAGACTGAACTGAGAAACAGTGTGGATAAGAAACTTTATGCTCTGCAGTACTATAGTCAGCAGAATAATGGTCCCTCTAAAAAAGGTACCACGACTCTATCTCTTATTGGTAGTGTGATTTGGGGCAATTTAAAAGCCCTGATCCTCAGTTTCCTCATCTGCAGAAGGAAAAAAAAGAAGAATAGCAATGTCTTAAGTCAGGATCCCCAGGATCAAACCCTGAGATGAAGATTGTCTGCAAGTGATTTATTATAGAAATGCTACCAGGAAAAACTCATCAGGTACCACAGTAAGCAAGATAGGGAAGAAGGTGGTTTCAGGCAAAATCCTAACATCAATATAATTCTACAGGGGAGCCTCAGGGTGTAAATTACACCTCAGGTTTTCTTGCTACTAGAGGCAAGACGGCTGGTCTTTTATACTCTATAGGAAAGTCCTTGGCAAAGGGCATCCTGGGAAAGAAGTAAACTTGCAGGTGGTTCTGTCTGGCTCTCTATGCCAGTAGACAAAGTGAGTCTAGTAGTGTTTGGGCATTCCTCCAAAGAGAGTCTCAGGGCAGGCTGTGAGAAGCAAAAGAACACAGAAGCTAGAGGAAGGATACTCAGATTCAACCAAAGGGATCCTAGGAGATCTGGGTGGAGACCAGGCTTGCCACAAGCATCTATCTCATATAACCCTTCTAAGAACTCAATGCATTCATATCTTTCTTTCTTTGGATTTTAGGATTCCTAAACTACTTTTCTTCTGGCATAGCATGCAACATTTAGCATTCTGCTCTACACTCAGAGTGCTCAGTGACGAAATAATTTTTTCTTGACATAGCATCAAATCCAAAAAGGGTAAAGGCAGTGGAGAAATAAAGCGAATATGAGGAATACCATAATAGAAAGAAAAAAAATAGTCTGATCCCAATTTCTGACTCCAAGGATAGTGCTTTCCTCAGGGTTCCACTTTTATCAGTTAAGATCCAGTCAAAGGGTATTGACTATTAGGAGAGGAAAAAAGCCCACTAAATAATACAGTAATAGTGGTTATTGGGAACAGCCACTATCTCTCAGGCTCTAGGAGAGTACCCAAGGAGGGAATAACTGAGAAGAACTTCCCCCTACCCACCCTCTACCCTACTAAGCCTGAGAGTAGGCGCTCATTGGAAATAATATGGCTGTGGTCCACTTAATGATCCAGAAATTTAAGGTGTCACACACTGGGCTGCTGAGGAAACCATCAGCTGTGTTTTCAGTAAAACTTGCTAGGAAGCCATTCCACTGATGTACCAGTGGTACTCCATAGAAAGACACATACTAGGGAACTGGCCAAATTTACTGAAGATTATGTAACATGGCCTTCTTGCACACCACTGGTCAGAAAGTCACTCACTGGCCACCATACCATAGGAGCAAGCAGGAAAGTACTGGAACCAAGAAAAGGAGCCCCTTTCTTTCTGCAGTGTTCCCCTAGCACCTTCTATTGACAAAGCTAAACATTGTGCCAACTGACCATAAAGACGTTTACAGATTTCAGCTCTAATGTCACAATTTACGGCAAAGAAGGGTAGCTGTGAAGTTGAAGAGCACTAAGTTAACTGGCACTGACCTCAGTGACACTCCTGGGATTTGGGGGATGGGAGGAGCATGCTGTTATGCCCAAATCCTGCTCCATTTGTTTACTTTTTTCCTAATTGTCTCTGAAAGAAAGAGCATGCCCAATCTTTTGGGACACTATGTACTGAGAGCTGGTATGACACATGGTAAGTGCACAGAGAGTTCAGTTCAGTAACTGAGACAAAGTCTAGAGCTGAACCAGTTGGGTCTGAACGTTAGCTTCACCATTAACTAGATGTGTAGCCTTGCAAAAGTTCATCCTTGTGTACCTCAGTTTCCTTACCTGTAAAAGGAGATAACAGTACCTATTTTATCAAAATGTCAGAAGAAATGAAGTATTATGTGTGAAGCCTATAGGACAACATTTTGCATGTAGTTAGAACCTAATAAATACTAGTATCTTCCATGAATGATAGCTTGTCATTTGGTTTTACAATATGTATATATTCGGTTCTCATGATGAGTTTCCATTTAGAACTATGCCTCATAATGCTAACACTCAACTTCTCTGGGTGAGATTAGGCTTTTCTATCAAGTCTTGCCTACTCCTGGGCATTGCCTGCAGCTCTGGCTTCAGATCCTGGCACTGCCCCTGGCTCACTGAATAAGCTTCACTAGTGCAGCCAACTTAAGGAGGATCTGTTTTCTCAAGTGAAAAAAAAGACACAGGTTAAACAAATCATCTTCTTTAAGCTCTCTTCCAGTTCTGACTACATTTGATCCCCCTCATCCCCAAGTAGTAAGTTATACCTAGGAGGGAAAGAGGAAGGGAATTATCATTTCGAACTCCTACTCACCTGTGCCAGGAGAGCACTGCTGTGACTGATCTCCCTGATTTCATCCTCACCACAGTCCTAGCAGATTAGTATTTTTAAAGTCCATTTAACAACTAAGAAAGCTGAGGCTCAGGAAGGTCAAGCAGTTTACTCAAGATCATATTCTCAGTAAGCCGCAGTCTGGATTGAAACCTGGTCTTTCTGTTTGGGTCGACTCAACATTTTTCACCGTATTGTTTGCCTCCTACATCAGCTTCATCTCAGACATTAAGAATCCTACCTATTCAATGCTTTTCATCCTCTGCTTTAAAGAGATAAGTGGGTGTGCAACTTTTGTCTGAAACATATCATTTAAAAGTTAAGCAAATGAAATTCATTTACCAGTTACAGGAATTTTTTTTTCTTAAATCACTGTTAATGTCTCAGAGGAAATTAGCTCTCTAGTGGAAATCAGCAGCCTCCCTGCATCATTTTGCCCCTGTCCTCCCCTCTCTTGGATGCAAACCTGGCGAAAAGAAGGGGACACTGCTTGGAGGTCAGCGAGCTGAGTTCCAGCTCCGACTGTACGATTTTCACCCTCGGGAATCTTCTCCCCTTTCTCTGTGAGCAAAGGAGTGTTGGGCCAGATCGTCTTAAGGTTTCTTCCCCAGGTACAAGCCGGACTCTGGCGACTTTATTGGGCAAGGGAGTGTCTCCGCCTTCTCTCTGCCGCAGGTGCCGGTTAAATTGTCAATTTCTCTGCGGAGGCTGCTCACTGCATCCGCTCCCTCCACCCCTAGCCCTGTAGACCCATACTCTTTCCCCTACTTGGGAAAAGTGAAGCCCCTTATCCTTGGACAGCCTTTCACCAGACAACCGCAGCCCTCCGCTAAATTCCCCTACTGGCGGGACGCGCGGGCGGAGGCCTGCCCCGGGAATGCGAGGCTGCTTCCTTTCTGCGCAATCAGGGTACGCAGCCTCCAGTTCTCTAACTTTCTCCTTCTCTAAGAGGGAATTTCGAGAACTTTGAGACAAATAAGTGACTGTATAGATGAAGACATGAAACCTCTCTACACAGTGAACTCCCCACGCCACAAGGCTCCCAGGGCTCCCAGGCCTTCTCCCGCAATGCCCCGCCGGGTCCCCCGCCCCAACTCCTTCTCACGGCAGTATCCCGCGCCAGGAGGCTCGCAGAGCCAGAGATGTGGCACCAGGCACCAGGCGCGCCACAAGTCCAGGTCCCGCTATTTCTGCTCCATCGGAGCCCAGGTCGGAGGAAGTCAGCGCGTCCTCCTTGCACAGCAGCCTGGCGCGCGGCTCGGCAGCACAGAGGCTGAGGAAAGGTCCGCACTGGGCTCGAGGCCCTTCCTGCTGGCCTCCCCACGCCGGGCCTCGGCTCCCCTCCTTCCCGGCTCCCGCCTCCTCCCGTAGGCTGCCAGGCGGACCCAGCCTGCCTCTCTCTCTGCCTTCACTACCGGGTCAAGCTGCGGAGGGAGGGAGGGAGGCAGCGGCGAAGCCCTCCGTGGCTCCCCACCCGGCGCGCGCGCCCCTCCTCCCCTGCCTCCTCCCCTCTGCCAGTACAGTACAACTAGTACACACACACA
Organism: Nomascus leucogenys; assembly: GCF_006542625.1. Taxonomy (NCBI): domain Eukaryota; kingdom Metazoa; phylum Chordata; class Mammalia; order Primates; family Hylobatidae; genus Nomascus; species Nomascus leucogenys. Next base: position 49,447,680 of record NC_044393.1, read on the forward strand.
CGCACACGCACCCTGCCACTGCAGCTGCCATGGATATCAGCTAACAACACACACCCAGGCGCGCGCGCGCGTTCCCACTCGCACCACGCAGGAGTGGCCCCCGGCATCCCTACCCTCCTTCCCCACCCCCACCGCACCCGCTCACAAGCTCGGCTACTGCTCGCTCCGGCTGCCGCCGCCGACGCCACCACCACTGCTTCCTCTGCTGCGGGGCCACAGCCTTGAGTGTCATTCAAGGGACAGCACAACCTCACCCAAGCTCTCCTACCTCTGCCCAGCCGTCCCTCTCATCCTCCCCCTTCCTCGTCCACACTCCATCCAAAGAAGAGGGAAAGCACCGAATAGAGGGGGGCGAAGGCAAAGTCTGCTGTTCTTCCCCCTGGGCCCCCTTGCTCCTCCATCCTCATTCTCTCACCACCAGCCCCCCTAACCCCAAGGAGCCCCAGGAACTGAGGCGACTCACCCCACTGCCATGTCCAAAAGCTTGAAAAAGAAAAGCCACTGGACTAGCAAAGTCCATGAGAGTGTCATTGGCAGGAACCCGGAGGGCCAGCTGGGCTTTGAACTGAAGGGGGGCGCCGAGAATGGACAGTTCCCCTACCTGGGGGAGGTGAAGCCCGGCAAGGTGGCCTATGAGAGCGGCAGCAAGTTGGTGTCGGAGGAGCTGCTGCTGGAGGTGAACGAGACCCCCGTGGCGGGGCTCACCATCAGGGACGTGCTGGCCGTGATCAAACACTGCAAGGACCCCCTCCGGCTCAAGTGTGTCAAGCAAGGTGAGCGCAGCGGCTTGCTCAGTGTTTTGCCGGGCGGTGGGACCGCTCGGGGCGCAGGGCAATGAAAGGGTGGGCGCGTATGTTGAAGGGGGTGTGTTGCGCGATGATGGGGTGGGGGCCAGAGGGCACCCGCAGTGCAAGTGAGTTTCGCCGGGGATTCGACTTGGGGGCTAAAGGGAGGGGAGGGGCAGGTTGCGGAGTGGCGTGCAACTTTGTTTGCTCAGTTAGACCCTCCCCTTTGGAAGGTGCTCGGCCTGGTCTGACCTCCTCAGAGCTCCTGGGGCAAATTGAATGTGCGTCAGTGGCATCACCCGAAGCGGATGAAGAGCTTTTGGGGAAGGAAGGAAGGAAGGAAAGAAAGAAAGAATGGGAGGAAGGGAGGGAAAGAAGGAAGGAGCAACTTTAGGGTGCAGCAGTATCACCAGCGGGTCTGGGAAGAGAAGGTGGTGGGGTGAGCGGAGAACTGCGTCCAGCGTTTCTGGGGCGGGGCTGGGGGCGCCTGGGTCCCCAGCTGTCCCTTAGGGATCCGTGAGCCACTGCTGGCGAAGAAAACAAGGGACAAATTGCTTTGGGCGCTTTAACGGGTCTTCTGTAACTTTTCCCCTTCTTCACTCCGTGTCCCCCTCCCCCGCCCACGGTCGTGTCATGTGGGCATCGCGCGTCACGTGCGCACTGACTAACCCCTGCGCTCACCCCTAGCCAGCACGGAGGAGGAGGCTCCGGAAGAAGGCGCGGTGCTAGGAGCGCAGTCTAGTGCTGGGCGGGGGTCGGAGGAGATGAATGGTTGTCGGCGTGGACTTTACTCAGGGGTTGCTCTCATTGAGTGGAAGTCCTCTGTGGTTGGGCTCTCCTCAGGCTCCGATTTGGGGGGCGTGTTTTGGGGGAGGAGTTGGATGAAACCCTGGCCGGTTCCAGCCCAGGCTCCCTCAGCTCCAACCTGACTTAAATGAACCTCAGCTGGAGGCTGTGATGTAGATTTGGGGAGATTGGAATCATCCAGAACTCCCTGTCTTTGCTTGAAGGAAAATTATGGTGCAGAAGGAGAGAAGAGTGAGATAAAAGTTTGAATAGAGGACAACTTTAAGTAGAATAAAGTAGTAGCTTTTTTTCTTTTTTAGCTCACTGCACAATTCGTGTGCGGTGTGTATGGATATTTGCGTCACAGGCATATTAGCATAAGGGTTTGTTGTTGTCGTCGATGTTACACTGTTTGTCCTGACTCAAAGGTGGAATTGATCATGTCATTACCTGCATTTTGCCACGTAATCATGATCAGCTGCTAAGAAATGCTTTTACGGAGATGTACCGCACTGTTAAATTCTCTAAAAAACTTGTTTTAAAATAAACAAGAGAAAAAGAAGTCTTGGGCAAAGTTTCTTAAATGTAAATTGCCATACAAGAAAATGTTTTCCTTGGGGATTCTTGAGTATTAAGAGGTAATAAATTGAGATAGTTATTATAAGTCAACATAGCTCCATACTATATAACACTGAAGGGATATGAGTTTGGTAGGAAGGAAAATGGAGTAGCTTGATATTTATGAAGATAAGATACCTAAGGTTCAAATACAGAGATTCATGTTAACATGTTCGATGTCAAAATACCACCTTATAGGAATAGACATAAATGTAAAGATCTTTGGGTACGAAAAGTCTACTACACAACTAATGACCATGGTTTTGTTGGCCAAGTGCTTGATATTTGTCATGGAACGTGGCTGCGAAAGTTAAGCGTTGTTAAATTGGACTTAACAGAGTCCCACAAAGGGATGCCCTATTATAGTTTGCAGTGATCACCACATCTTTAATGTTGTGTTCAATTCTGAGCACTCCTTGTTGAGGCGGACGTTGGCAAACTGTCACACTAGCAAAGATAAGTTCAAAAGAGAAATAAAGGAAGATTATTGTGTATTATAGATGTATTCTATGAAACGCCGTGGAAAGACTTAACTTGGAGAAGTGAGAAAATGAAAGCTATCATTAAATAGCGAAAAGCTATGAAGTAAGAAAAGGAATTCTGACTATCCTGTGATAGCCCACAAGACAAAATGGTGATAAATCTATGAGAAATTTGAAAGGATGAAGCAGCTTTACTTTCATTAAATCATGAGCTTTCTAACAGAGTTTTCCAAAAATTCGTGAGCACCCTGTTGGCTGAAGTTCCCATCATTGTGGGTATCCATGAAGAGGCTGAAATGACCATATGCCACGGATTCCTATATAAGATGAGGACCTGGATTAGATATTATTTGAATCTTGCCATAATTTGATCTAATGTGGTCGGAGATCACTCTTGTATTGAATTTTATGTGGACGATTATTGCTTTTAGAAGTCAGAATATATGCTTCTAAAGTGATATATTGAGGGGAAAATCTCTTTTCTTTCTATATTAACCCTCAGTTTCGTGCTTCACTGGTTCATTGATGATAAATTTGTATAGTGATAGCCACAGAGCCCCACAGTTGATTCATCTCCTGAATCACTATTGACCAAAAACAAAACAAAACAAAATGTTTCTTTTACCTTTTGTGGAATAAGTAATTCTCTTGTATATTCTTTTAAATATGATTCATGTTGCTATTCTAATAATTCTTTTCCTCATCAAATCATAGATTTTTATTTATGATTATAAAAAATGAAATTTTTCAGAACCTTTACTATAGTGCCTGTGTGTCTTAGGTTTCAATACAGATGCCATTTACTGGAAAATCATTTAGAAACTCTTGGCCCAGTAGTTATATTTCGAGAGATGCAAAAGCTAGCATAGCTGAAAAACTTAAACATGGTTTGTTTAGCAAGTTGCATTTTTAAAACATTAATGAGATTGATTTTTGAATATTCATTCTGACATTGGGTATTATAGAGAAACTACAAGTATTATCACAGTTTAAGGAAGATTTTATAAAGAAAAGGTAAGATTTGAATGATAAGAATATTGTTAATAAGTGCACCAGGTGAAATTGCATTATGTACTTAATTTTTATTTACTTGTTTGCCTAATTTTACATTACAGTTATCATAATTTTAATCTGTCATAATTTTAAAAGGAGGTGAGCTGTTGGGAGTTCAAGACATTAGATTATATATATATATATACACATATATATACATATATGTGTATATATATGTGTATGTATATATATACATATATATGTATATATTTTGTATTATATATTTATATTTTTTTTTTTTTATTTATTTTTTATATTGTTTTATATATATACATATATATGTATATAGATATCATAGTGTTTCTGCACTGTTTAAATACCGTCAAAACAATTTTTAAAGCTGTTTAATGAAATTCAAGGAATTATCTTTTTAATTTAAGCTTTCTGCTTTTAATCCACACAATAATAAACCACATATTAAAATATGGCTTATTGTCACACCCAATTATTTTTTATAAACTATGGCATTTTATTTATAATAATAAACTTTCCTCACCAAAGTATGTAATTCTAAATTAGCAGTAATTCTATGATCTCATTAATGCATCAGACCCAGTTGAAGAAAGTTTTTTGAGTGATGTTGAGATCTGTATGGAAGTGCTAAAGGTCTTCTTTCCTTTTTCTTTTCCCTTTTTTAAGGTTTGCCACTAAAGTTCACAGCAGCCAGTTACACAGGCCTTTGTGTCCTACATTCCTTGCACTATGGCTGCTAATGCATCTAGTACTGCATAGAGACCTACATAACCTGGACTTACTTTCCCATTTAGGATCTCACAATGGGAAATAAAAGGCAAAAAAAAAATTCTAATTCTTCCCATGTGGAAGATGGGCCAAATAAATCCTTTGAAATTCAGTTTTAGAGAAGATCTACATTGCTCTCCCTCCTACTGCTCCTTTCAAAGATACCTTCAAAGGAGAGTAGATCCACATTTATTAAGAGTCATACTTTCTTCTTGACTGACTTCAGGCTAGAATAATAGAGTCAGATCTCTATACTCCTTTGTATTTGAAAAGGTAAAAACAAATTATGTCAAATTTTCTGAAAATAAAGATTGACTTTTTTTCCATAGAAATGTGAGGTATATGAATAGTATTGTTTAATAAACAAAACATCGTTTAAACATTTTGATCAGTTTATAATTTTAGAAAGAAAGTACCGTTAATGTTTTGAACAAGGTTAATGAGACGGTTCTCTTGGGGCATAATTTATAAGTGATACCACTGTAGTTTTTTGGTAGATGTAGATAATTTAAATGGTATGACCTCGAATGTTAAATATGATTATTTGCTTTTTATCTGTACTATCTCTGTTCTTAATATTTACAGTTTAATCTTTTGGCATGTTTATTATGCTCACTTTCCTTTTCATTCCTTGTAACTCACAAATTCACTTTCATAATGAGAAAAGCATATTCACATTTGACATCTCCGATTGATTATAGTTTAATTAATGACTTTCAAACACATACAGACCCTGGCAGAATCATTTTCCTCAGAAGGTGGGGTAGAGCAGTAGTGTACCTTTAACGGTACACTCTCCTAAGTAGACCACCTAGTTTTGATTCCTGAGTGTGTCAGTTAGTGCTAGCTATATGTACAAGATAACTAACCTGGGGTAGTAATGCTACCTTAAGAATATTAGATAAGTTAGGTATTTAAAGCGTGTAGTATCTGGCAGGTGATAAGCATTATGTAGATTTTAGTAAATGCTATTGCAAACATTGGTCATTTTGAGCTAGTGACATTATGAGATGTTTTTAATTTTCAAGATATTTTACTCAATTCACATTTACTGAAAAATATGAAATGATTGACTAATTAATATACAGTATTTTGCAAGTTGTATTTTAAGGTTTTTATGCAGAATGAAATAAATGTTTTATTTGAAAAGAATTTATTTGAAGAATAATATCAATAAATACAATGGAACATATTTTCACCTTTTAAAAATAACTCCCACTGATCCTGCCTTTATGTGTAAACATCTGCTATTTTATATTTATTTTATACTTTAGACGTAGTTTATTTTTACATAGTAATTTATTTTCTTCATACCACATATCTTTACTCCCAAAGAATTGGTGAATATATTGAATTATTTACTCTAAACTTGACAACATAGAAATCCTATTAGAATTTATTAAGTTTAGGAGTTTATATTTCTTACATTAATACATCATTGTAGTTAAGAGTAAGTATCATGCTGTTGAACTTTTACTTCTCAGCTAGAAATTAAGCATCTCATAAAGAATAACAATAATAAAACAGTCAATTCATAAGTGTTCACAGTCAACAATGTATAATAAAGAAGAAATGCATCAAATTCAGCAAAAATAATACTTTGCATTTGTGAGTATTGCAATGTAAATAAGTAAAAAGGCAATTTGTATTGCATTTTATAGTATTTTATACTATACTATTTTTAGTATTTTATGGTACTGTTAAAATACCATTAAATTTAAATAATATTTAAATACTATTAAAGTACTATAGTACTATTAAAATACGATTTTATAGTATTTCTATACTTTGTATGAAAGAAATGCAATATAAGTAAGTCTCTGTATTAATACTGTTACAAGGTGAAGCAACCAACAATACTTCTACTGCTAGCTTCCCCATAATTTTAGCATTTTAGTTGAATTAATCCTATTTTGCAATTCAATGGAAACATCTACCTTGAAGCTCCAGGGTTCAATATTAATTTCTAAAAATCTCTCCTAGCTATAATCTGGCTATATATTATGACAACAAACATACAACTTCCTTAGTTTTGTGACTTTATTATTACTTACTCCATTCTATTCTCAGCTCTCTTCTGTCTCTAGTAAGTATTTGTTATATTTCCTTTCATAAAAGTAAATCATCTTATATAGAAAACTTAGTAAGATAATAATTGCTGAATTTATATTGTTAAAGACTTGCATAGGGACATACATCTGCTAAAAGATATAGTACAATGTCCATATCATCATAGATAATTAATACACATTGCTTTTATTATTACATCTTACTGACATCTTTGTCAACTCTAAAAGGACTTCATATTGAGATTTTTTTTAAAAAGTTAAAATTTGTGTTAAGTTTAATATATATTGTTGACTGTTTTGAGTGGTCTGGAAGAAACAATAAAAGTTTCCTTCTTTGATAAGTTATTGAATATTAACTCAATTGCATCCCATTGATATACTTTTATTTTTTCATTTATTTATTATTATTTTTTTTTTGAGATGGAGTCTCACTCTGTCATCCAGGCTGGAGTGCAGTGGCACGATCTCGGCTCACTGCAAGCTCTGCCTCCCAGGTTCATGCCATTCTCCTGCCTCAGCCTCCCGAGTAGCTGGGACTATAGGTGCCCACCACCATGCCCGGTTAATGTTTTTGTATTTTTAGTAGAGATGGGGTTTCACCGTGTTAGCCAGGATGGTCTTGATCTCCTGACCTCCTGATCCACCTGCCTCGGTCTCCCAAAGGGCTGGGATTACAGGCGTGAGCCACCGCGCCCGGCCCCCATTGATATACTTTCAAAGATCCATTAGGCTAATGAGTGGATGATTTATATGAATGGCTAGATTTGTTTCAATATTTGAAATAATTAGATGGCTTGCTCTACCTGGGAAAATAATTTCTCCATGTAATCGTTACATGAATCCTTATGAGGTTTTATGCCATTTTTATTTATTTTGGCTTACTTTAAAAAAAAAAATCACTGTTAAAACCATGGCAGTTTAAGCCTAAATACTTGCTATACTTTGGATATATCATTGGATATACCCAAACACAGATATGTTACAGAAGAAAAAAATAAAACTTTATAGTGCAAAGTAAGAGAGATTTTGTCTATGTTGAATTTTCTTCTTTTTTTTTATTGTAGTTTAAGTTTTAGGGTACACCTACACAACATGCAGGTTAGTTACATATGTATACATGTGCTGTGTTGGTGTGCTACACCCATTAACTGGTCATTTAACATTAGGTATATCTCCTAATGCTATCCCTCCCCCCTCCCCCCACCCGACAACAGGCCCCGGTGTGTGATGTTCCCCTTCCTGTGTCCATGTGTTCTCATTGTTCAATTCCCACCTATGAGTGAGAACATGGAGTGTTTGGTTTTTTGTCCTTGCAATCATTTGCTGAGAATGATGGTCTCCAGCTTCATCCATGTCCCTACAAAGGACTTGAACTCATCATTTTGTATGGCTGCATAGTATTCCATGGTGTATATGTGCCACATTTTCTTAATCCAGTCTATCATTGTTGGACATTTGGCTTGGTTCCAAGTCTTTGCTATTGTGAATAGTGCCGCAGTAAACATATGTGTGCATGTGTCTTTATAGCAGCATGATTTATAATCCTTTGGGTATATACCCAGTAATGGGATGGCTGGGTGAAATGGTATTTCTAGTTCTAGATCCCTGAGGAATCGCCACACTGACTTCCACAATGGTTGAACTAGTTTACAGTCCCACCAACAGTGTAAAAGTGTTTCTATTTCTCCACATCCTCTCCAGCACCTGTTGTTTCCTGACTTTTTAATGATGGCCATTCTAACTGGTGTGAGATTGTACCTCATTGTGGTTTTGATTTGCATTTCTCTGATGGCCAGTGATGATGAGCATTTTTTCATGTGTCTGTTGGCTGCATAAATGTCTTCTTTTGAGAAGTGTCTGTTCATATCCTTTGCCCACTTTTTAATGGGGTTGTTTGTTTTTTTCTTGTAAATTTGTTTGAGTTCATTGTAGATTTTGGATATTAGTCCTTTGTCAGATGAGTAGATTGCAAAAATTTTCCCCCATTCTGTAGGTCGCCTGTTCACTCTGATGGTAGTTCCCTTTGCTGTGCAAAAGCTCTTTAGTTTAATTAGATCCCATTTGTCAATTTTTGCTTTTGTTGCCATTGCTTTTGGTGTTCTAGACATGACGTCCTTACCCATGCCTATGTCCTGAATGGTATTGCCTAGGTTTTCTTCCAGGGTTTTTATGGTTTTAGGTCTAACATTTAAAGTCTTTAATCTATCTTGAATTAATTTTTGTATAAGATGTAAGGAAGGGATCCAGTTTCAGCTTTCTACATATGGCTAGCCAGTTTTCCCAGCACCATTTATTAAATAGGGAATCCTTTCCCCATTTCTTGTTTTTTTTCAGGTTTGTCAAAGATCAGATGGTTGTAGATGTGCTGCATGATTTCTGAGGGCTCTGTTCTGTTTCATTGGTCTATATCTCTGTTTTGGTACCAGTACCTTGCTGTTTTGGTTACAGTAGCCTTGTAGTATAGTTTGAAGTCAGATAGCGTGATGCCTCCAGCTTTGTTCCTTTGGCTTAGGATTTACTTGGCGATGCGGGCTCTTTTTTGGTTCCATATGAACTTTAGTTTTTTCCAATTCTGTGAAGAAAGTCATTGGTAGCTTGATGGGGATGACATTGAATCTATAAATTACCTTGCGCAGTGTGGCCATTTTCACGATATTGATTCTTCCTACCCATGAGCATGGAATGTTCTTCCATTTGTTTGTATCCTCTTTTATTTCATTGAGCAGTGGTTTGTAGTTCTCCTTGAAGAGGTCCTTCACGTCCCTTGTAACTTGGATTCCTAGGTGTTTTATTCTCTTTGAAGCAATCGTGAATGGGAGTTCACTCACGATTTGGCTCTCTGTTTGTCTGTTATTGGTGTATAAGAATGCTTGTGATGTTTGCACATTGATTTTGTATACTGAGACTTTGCTGAAGTTGCTAATCAGCTTAAGGAGATTTTGGGCTGAGATGATGGGGTTTTCTAGATACACAATCGTGTCACCTGCAAACAGGGACAATTTGACTTCCCCTTTTCCTAATTGAATACCCTTTATTTCCTTCTCCTGCCTGATTGCCATGGCCAGAACTTCCAACACTATGTTGAATAGGAGTGGTGAGATAGGGCATCCCTGTCTTGAACCAGTTTTCAAAGGGACTGCTTCCAGGTTTTGCCCATTCAGTATGATATTGGCTGTGGGTTTGTCATAGATAGCTCTCATTATTTTGAGATACGTCCCATCAATACCTAATTTATTGAAAGTTTTTAGCAGGAAGGGTTGTTGAATTTTGTCAAAGGCCTTTTCTGCATCTATTGAGATAATCATATGGTTTTTGTTGTTGGTTCTGTTTATATGCTGGATTATGTTTATTGATTTGCGTATGTCTAATGAAAAAATTTGTAGAAGAAATTTTATCAACCTCATAACTGCCTTATAGTGAAACACATGCATATGATATCAGGAAGTTTTCTGTAAATACCATGGATTTTATTAAGTGACTCTGTGAAATGAAACAAAAAGAAACAAAACTATTTAATTAAAAACCAAAATGTGTATTTAAAAATCTGTTTTTATATTACATTGTGTTTGAAGATGTTTGTTAAAAAGTGAATTTCCCAATTCCAACATAAATTGAATTATTTATATTGCCATGGATCAAGAGTAGCACAAAAACTGTTTATACTTTACATTGTAACTTAATAGATCACAGAGAATGTCTGAGTAAAAATAATACAAAAACAATTGCATACATTTTTAACATTTTGTATTTTACAAGTGAGTATTGTTGCTTATATGAATGTTTTGTGTTGCTATGTAGAGGATAATAAGTGCTATAGAAACCCACAGATTAATCTAGTGACATACCCTGAACTTGTCAAATCTGATTAGCCAGATTTTGTAAACACCAATAAATTTCAGAGTTATGAAATGTCCAGTGTTGCTTTTTGTGAATTTTTTTTTAAAGGAGTCTCACTTTGCTCTTCTTCGGTCTAGTGTGGGAGTCACCCCAGTGAACAACAAATGTGTTCTGCACCTTTAGATACATGGAATACACACACACACACACACACACACACACATTTCAAACACTAAGGTTCAGGCTGGAGTATAGTGGCATCATCTCTGCTCGCTGAGACCTCCGACTCCTGGGTTCAAGTGATTCTCCTGCCTCAGCATCCCAAGTAGCTGGGACTACAGGCACCTACCATCACACCTGGCTAATTTTTGTATTTTTACTAGAGATGGGGTTTTACCATGTTGGCCAGGCTGGTCTTGAACTCCTGACCTCAAGTGATCTGCCCACCTCTGCCTCCCAAAGTGCTGGGATTACAGGCGTGAGTCACCATGCCCAGCCTTGTGAAGCATTCTGATCTGCAATACCTAATTTCCTTTTTTTTTCACAGTCTATGATGTGAGGATGTTAAACTCTTTACTTTGCTAGACAAAGTTTCTTCAAAGCATAGCAAGTATTTAGGCTTGGAGGTTCACTAAAATGTTCCAAAAGTCTTGGCTTATTTCTAAAAACACCCTGAACATAGATAACGGTAATCATACCATTCTAGCAAGTCATATACTTAGGGAGTAGACATTTTGTTTGCGTGAAGAGTGGAGGCTGAATAAGCAGAAGAACATCGATTCCCTCTTCTGGAAGAGCAAGAGCTTTATCAAAGATGCTATTACCTACTAGCAGTTAAAATACTCAAGTCCTCTTTCTTAGTGTTTCTTCTGAAACAGTATCTATAGTTGGATCTCCTTTTTCTCTTGAGTTGGAAGTTCCTATGCTTTGCTCTTCTTCAGTCTAGTGTGGGAGTCACCCTAGTGAACAACAAATTTGTTCTGCATCTTTGGATACATGGAACACACACACACACACACACACACACACTTCAAACACTAAGGTTCAGTGCCAGCTTTTAAATAAATAGTCTCAGAAAGGCACTTATGCATGTGAGGATACAGCCTTATTTTAGGGGAAACAGTTACATTAAACTATTCCATGTGTGACAAATCAAGCTGAAAAGCTTGCATAGTCACCCATCAATTTTCAATTGTGAGTGATGTTTTTAACCCTTATTAACTCTGATTATGAGAGTCCATGAAGACATAATGAAATAAAGCACCTAAACGATTTCTATGTGTTGTATATATTAGTTGTTGAGAAGTGATAAAAGGAAGTCAGATTTAAAAGTTTGGATTTTGGTCATTTTTATTTGTATCATAAAGTGGCTGGTGGACCACATAATGTACAAGCTAATGTGCTGGTGTTACAATATATGGGATAATATCCTAATATTAATGTTACAAGGTACAGGATTATAACCTTCTATTAATGTTACAAAAGAAGAGGCAGGGACAAGGTACATACTTATTCATGAACTGGATAATGCATTTGCAGAATGGCTTACATTTTTATTGGTTTAAATGTCTCAGAGTAAAATGAGAGACCTGCATTCAATAATATGAATATATGGTATATTGGAATTATAAAATATAATTATTAAAAATAAGTTAAATGATGCCTAATTTATACGTGTTTAGCTAAAGTACAAGTACTGGCCTTGCTTTGGTGAGAAATCAAAAGTGTAAAGAAAAACTAAAACTAAGTTTAAGTGGAAAGGATCCCACAAGTTTTTGCCATAAAGTGAAGAAAATAATATTTTGAAGTACATTAATGTTTTAAATTTAAAATCATTTTCCTTATGTCAGATTCATTATGAAGTACATACTATATATGAATGTGCAAAATACTGTCTGTGTATCTGGCTTGAAAAAGGGAATGTGTAAAATACATGTATACTATAAATGAAATATAAAACTGTATAAATTTAATATATTTGCTAGCCCAAACAGTATGCTAAATTGAATCAATAAAATGCCTTTTTATATTCTTATCCCAAATCTCCCTTTTAAAATTAACTGGAAAGTCTTCATTGTCTAATATAAAATCCATGATGCCTTTTATCATTGGGGAAATTGACGCTTTTAACATTGACTAAGGAGATGCTTTGCTTCAGTTGAATATCTTTTCAGATGGAACTTAGAAAACCACAAAGTAAGTTACTGAAGAAATTGTTGGTTGTCTACCTGGAATGTATTTTGTCTCCTCCTCCCCAACTTTCTTAGTATCAAAATGCCAGTTTTGTTCAAGTATCCACATGTTGATAACACTGGTAAGTGTTTCATTCAGGATGGCCTCAGACCACGGGAAGGAACTAGACTAAATCAAGCAAGGTAATTCCATCTCTTCACCAGTTATTAGTTTAGGAAATGGCTTATAACCCACTTCTAAGTAAGGAAAAGTAAATTCCCTTGGGGAGTTTCTGATAAATTTCTTAGTTCTTCAGATAAGATTCAACAGAAGACTGTTTACTTTTCTGCCTATGAAAGTTGCTCCACATGGAGGTGGTGCCTGAAGCCACAGTAGTCATGTTGTGATCGTGAAGAGAGCTAGCTGAAAGGTGGAGGGTGGCAGTACAGAATGAGGAAAAGCTACTGGCTCCTTAAAGAACTGCTGAAATAATGAAGCTAGGACTAGCACTATCTCTGGACTCCTTGTTATTGAGGTAATAATATAGTACACAAGATATTTAAGCCATTTAGATTTGTTTTTTTGTTACTTGCAGCCAAAATAATTCTTACTTATATAAGCCTATTTATATAACTATACATTATAGGAATGGAAAAATATGTTTTATTCCTATTTTATTGTTTTGGAGATATTGGTAAATATTTTCTTTACCAATATAAGGAGTATCTTTACCAAGATAAGGAGTAATCTTGGAGAATACATCATGATGTATTTTCCAGCTACATAAGCTCAGTCAAATTCTAGGCACGTCTCCATTACCTCACTGAATTTTGCTCTGGTAGGGCTCAAGAAATTTTTTTACCATTCTGAAGTAATATGTAGGAACACAAATTCATTTTAAAATTATCCAAAATAGAACATAATCAAGAAAGCAAGGCCAGGCGCGGTGGCTCACGCTCGTAATCCCAGCACTTTGGGAGGCCGAGGCGGGCGGATCACGAGGTCAGGAGATCGAGACCACGGTGAAACCCCGTCTCTACTAAAAAATACAAAAAATTAGCCGGGCGTGGTGGTGGGCGCCTGTAGTCCCAGCTACTCGGAGAGGCTGAGGCAGGAGGATGGCATGAACCCGGGAGGCAGAGCTTGCAGTGAGCCGAGATTGCGCCACCGTACTCCAGCCTGGGCGACAGAGCGAGACTCCGCCTCAAAAAAAAAAAAAAAAAAAAAAAGAAAGCAAACCAGCCACAAAAATATACCAACAATGCATGCAAAAACCAACTTGAAGTATTTTTTTAAAATTATGTAGTGTTTACAGATGCCTTTGCTATTGATCCAGGAGTGCATGTAATTATAAACTGACTCATCAAAGTGTTCTAACTCCATTTTCCAAGGCTAGAATCCATTAACTTATTATGAGACTCTCCAATAAGAGCATGTAAAGAAAAAAAAAAAAGAACAAAGAAATGCTGCGATATCTAAGTTTGAGGAAAAGCCAGGGGATCCCAGGAAGGAAACTAAGACTGAACTAAGAGCACTCTTAATATCGAGTGAGTGGTCAGTACTGCCAAGCAAAGCAAAAATGGCTAGAAACATGAGCTCTGAAATGTTGCCATTGCATTTGGCAAAAATGAAGATCATCTTTATTGGTGCTATTTCAGGGGAGTGGATGGCCACATATCACAGGGTTGAAGAATGAATAGGAAGTGAGAAACTGTAAATCGTGTATGCATACCACTCCTCAAGAAACTTGCTTAGTAGTAAGGGGTAATGGATAATTGTTCTGTAAGAAGAAACATGGTTAGGAGGAATAGGAGTTTGTGTGTGTGTTTGTGTGTGTGTGTGTGTTATGATGGAAGAGACTTGAACTTTAATTTCTGTATTTGTGTCATAAATTTACTTTCTTCCATCAGGATAAAAATATTCTAGCAAATTAAGATCCTTTGATTAATTGAATAAATAATTATTCATTAATTTTTGTTTTATGTCATGCTAAAGCTGGGTCCTGGCATTAAAATGATAATAAGGATCAGATTCTATCCTCTAAGAATGCAGAGTAGGAGAGGCAAAAATATAAAAGCAAACCTTAAAACACTGTGCTCAGTGTGATGGTACAGGAGTAAACATTACTACCTTTACAGCACATAGGAGGGACAGGAAGAAGCAGGGGAGTATAATATAGAGAGTGTGGATCTTGGAGTCTGAAGACTTAATTGGATTTGAGCTCTAAGTCTATGGCTATCGCTTCCTTATGATGGGACTGACATTTTCTGAGCCTCTGTCTCCTCATGTTAGAGGGTGGTTATTAGAATCCAGGAAGATAGGACAGGTGGAAATGTTTTGTAAAACGCTTAGTGCAGTTCCATTGGAAACATTGTTTAGAGATGGAAGATAGCAAGTGGAGCTGGGGAGTGCTGCATAGAATAAGAGATCTTTGAGATTGTCTCTAAAGCTTAAGTAGGAATTCAAGAAGGGAGGTGTGGGAAGCAGAGAGAAGAGCATGACCCAAGGTGGGAGAGGGAAAAGATGATCTGCCTGTGTAGGAAAATAAATATAGACCAATGAGGCCAAAGAAAGGGGTGACTGAGCACTTCTGGAGGCAACCGAGGATTTTTCCAGAAAGGAAACTTGGAGCCATATCAAGGAAGGCCTTACTTAGAAACGTAAAAATTGTGGTCATTGTACTGTAGGTGGATAAAGCCTATGGACATTATGCTGTAGGTGGATAAAGCCAGTGAAGGTGTTTAGGGTAAGGAGAAACATAAAGTGGTTTTCTGTTTTTGGTTTTATTTCATGGGAGGGATTGGGGGAAGGGAGAAAATTTGGTTTCAGTTACTTGTGGAGGAGAGAAGAAACTGAGAGCAAGGCTTAAGTTTTGGCATCAGTACTGGGAACGGAGGGAGGAGGTGAGCTTGAAACATATTTAAGAATGGTGTGAGTAAGAATTTACATCCAATGGAATGGGTGGTAGTGGTGAAGGGGAGGCACTAGGCAAAAATGACTTTCAGGTTTCTGACTTAGGGCTAGGTGTGTGAAGGAGATGAAGATGCCATTAACTGCAAAGACTAAAATTTAATGTACAGAGGAAATGGCTTTAGCTGTTCTAGAAAAAGAAAATTGCTATCTTTGAGAACTGCAGAAGTAGTAGCATGCTATTTCCACAATATTTCAGAATATTGTGGTTCTTAGTGCATAAGTAATATATGCATATATATTCATAAGATAGTTATAACTGATATTTTATTTAAAACAATTTAGATTAGGCATTGGAATTAAAGATGGTGAGTTAACAAAATTAAGTTAGAAATGGCCTATTTTATATTTTTAGGAGATTTTCTTGTTTCATTTTGCTCCAGTTGGTATTAAAGAACACTGTGTGGAGAATAATGAGCACCGGCTGGTATAATGTGTTTGAGGTACCTGGCAGATGGCATGTTTCTGATTGACAAACATTGTTGGTCACATATATCTAGAGCTCACAGGATTGTTGGACCTTCAGTGTAGAGAGTTCAGATGTACTGTTTTTACAGTAATAGCTGTTGCCTGGCAAAGAGCTGTAGTCCCATTAGAAGAGCATTGAAAATGAGAAGAGACCAAGAGTGGAAATTTGAGGAATGCCTGTATTTAACATGCCTGCACATACATTCTTTTTTACTTATTTCTAATAGGGGAAGAGTAGGACATACATCTATAATAATATACAAACCAGTCTTCTTAAATTGAGTTTTTCTTAATGGGTAGCATATGGAATTGATTCCTCATATATACAGAATATTAATTTATCATTTATAAACACTAAAGATAACATTTTTACTTTATTAGCAAGTCAGATACAAACAGTAATAGTAAGAATTCCATCTTTGACAATGCTACTTTTATCAGTTATATGGTTTCAGTCTTAATTCAAAGACCACAGAACCTAAACAATACCCCAGTTTTTGATTCTGTAAAGTGCTAATTTAAGACCAACCTTCTTGCCCATTGCTGTGACGTTCTAGGCTATACTTGGAGCAAATGTTGAAACAATCTTTTCTCTAGGTTGTACTAGGAATTACTCTTTGAGTACTATGTTTGTAATGAGTTACTTTCCTTTGACATATAAAATTATTCAGTTATTTTATATGGCAATAGTGAGAATATATATCTTTTTGAAAGCTTAGTTTACTAATATATATATGTGTGTGTATGCATGTGTGTGTATATATATATATATCAAAAACCATCCTGTATACCTTAAAGATATACAATTTCAATTTTTTAAAAAAGAAAAATATCTTCTTTTAAAAATTTTCAAATTTTGTTTTAGATTCTGCTACAGGTTTGTTACAAGGATATATTGTGTGATGCTGAGGTTTGAGGTACTATTGAACCCATCACTCAGGTAGTTACGTAGTACCCAACAGGTAGTTTTTCAACCCTTGTCCACTCTCTCACTCCCGCCTCTGGCAGTCCCCAGTGTCTATTGTTCCCATGTTTATGTCCACGTGTACCAATGTTTAGCTTCCACTTATAAGTGATAATATGTGGTATTTGGTTTTCTGTTTCTGCATTAATTTTCTTAGGATAATGGCCTCCATACATCCATGTTGCTGCAGAGAACATTATTTTTTTTTTTTCATGGCTGCATAGTAATCCATGGTGTATATGTACCACCAGTTCTTTCTTTATCCAGTTCACCAGTGATGGGAATATAGGTTGATTCCATGGCTTTGGTATTGTGTTTAGTGCTGCAGTGAACATATGCATTCAGGTATCTTTTTGATAGAACAATTTACTTTTGTTAGGTATATACCCAGTAATGGATTACTGGGTTGAATGGAAATTCTATTTTTAGTACTTTGAGAATTCTCCAAACTGCTTTCCACAGGGATTGAACTAATTTAGAATCCCACCAACAATGTATGAATATTCCCTTTTCTCCACAACCTCACCAGCATCTGTTATTTTTTGACTTTTTAATAGTAACCATGCTTATTGGTGTGAAATGATATATTATTGTGGTTTTATTTGCATTTCTCTGAAGATTAGTCATGCTCAGTATTTTTAATATGTTTTTTGACCACTTGTTTATTTTTGAGAAGTGCCTGTCATGTCCTTTGCCCAGGTTTTAATGGGGTTATTTGTTTATTGCTTGTTGAGTTGTTCAAGTTCCTTATAGGTTCTGGATATTAGTCCTTTGTCAGATACATAGTTTGCAAATATTTTCTCCTATTCTTTAGGTTGTCTGTTTACTCTGTTGATAGTTCCTTTTGCTATGCAAAAGCTCTTTAGTTGACTTGGGTTCCACTTGTCAATTTTTGTTTTTGTTGTGATTGCCTTTGAGGACTTCTTAGTCATAAATTATTTGTCAAGGCTCATGTCCAGAAGCATATTTATTAGCTTTTCTTCAAGGACTTTTTTTTTTTTTTTTTTTGAGGTGGAGTCTTGCTCTGTCACCTAGGCTGGAGTGTAGTGGCGCGATCTCAGCTCACTGCAACCTCCGTGTTTCAGGACTTACATCTAAATCTTTAATTCATCTTGACTGAATATTTGTATATGATAATATATAGGGGTCCATTTTCATTCTATCATGTATGGATAGCCAATATCTCAGCACCATTTATTGAATAGGGAGTCCTTTCCCCAGTGCTTATTTTTGTCAACCTTGTTAAAGATCAGTTGGTATAGGTGTGAAGCTTTGTTTCCGGGCTCTTTACTGTTTTCCATTGGTCTATGTGTCTGTTTTTAGACACATAGCATATCCGTGCTGTTTGGATTACTGTAGCATTATAGTGTAGTTTGAAATCAGGTAATCGTGATGCCTCTAGCTTTGTTCTTTTGGCTTAGGATTGTTCTTGGCTATTCAGGCTCTTTTGGTTTCAGATGAATTTTATAATAAATTTTTTTTCTAATTCTGAGAAAAATGATGTTGGTAGTTTGATAGGAATAGCATTGAATCTGTAGATTGCTCTCGTTGGCATGGAAATTTTAATTGTATTAATTCTGCCAATTTATGAGCATGGAATAAAAAACTTTTCTATAGGTACCTTCTCAGTTCAAAGTCCCAGAAATGAAATGTAGACTATTTTAAACTGTATGTCCTACTAATTATGCTATAAATTAAAAGAATGGCATTTATAACACAGTGTCTGAAAGTTGTTATTTTATCCAGAATTGTCATATAAGAATTAGATCCGGATTCTCCTAATTTTTCATATCCCAATAAATTATGCACTTGTTTTGTATATAACAATGATTTGCCAATGAAGTTTTCAAGCATGGCATTTATACTAGACCTGGAACTCATCAAGGACAGGCAGCATTTAATTCATATTTGTTTCCCTAATACCTGGCACAATGCCTTAAAATATGTAGAATGTTTTTTAAAACATTCATTGAATGAATAAATATCAAAAGTTCTCTTTCTCTGTAACAGTTGACTTATTTGAGATACATTAAGGTTCTACAAAGAAACAAAACCACCAGGAAACTAAGATTAACTGATAGTTATAAGGAATTTGCTCATACAGTTCTGAAAGCTGTTATATCCTAAGATCTGCAGGATAAGTCAACAATGTGGAGACCCAGGAACACTGATGTTATGTTCCAGTCCAAAGGCCAGGAAGCTTGAGAGCCAGGAAGAACTGATGCTTCAATTCAAGTCTGAATGCAGAAAAAACAATGTTCCAGTTTGAAGGCAAGCAAGCAGGAGGAAGTCTCCCTTTTTTGAAGTAGGTCATCATTTTATTTCTATTTAGGCTTTCTACCAATTGAATGAGGCCCACCACATTAAGGAGAGCAACTTGCTTTATTCAGTATATCAATTTAAATGTTAATTTTTTGCAGAAACACCGAGAATAATGCTTGACCAAATAGCTGGGGACCCCATGGCCCAGTCAAGTTAATACATAAGATTAACCATTGCACACTTTAAGAACCTCTGTCCATAACTAATAAACATTGTAAGTACAGTCATTTTTACCTACAGCTCCATCTTTGAAAAAACACTTTAAAACAATTTAATTTCTTTCTGAATATACATAGAATTCACTATATTATGCTGTGGTAGATTTTTGGCAATGTGATCAATATTTACCTCATCCATTATGAGATTCATTTTGCATAATGTATTTTTCCCCCAAATCGGGCATAATGATGCCCTACTTTGTTCTGAAATGCATTTTTGCTCATAACTCATCTAAATTATGATATTTCCCAGTTTTTTTAATATCATTTTTGTCCTTACACTGAAACTGTTGTGAAAAAGTATATGTTTCTGTTTAATTTTAAAGTTACATGTTAAATACTTTAGCAGTGTGTAATCTACACTTTCTGTGATTCGAAAGAGTATGAGCTCTGTGGAAAGCTAGGATGCTGAGTCAATTACTCGTTGACATCTCATCTAAGAGAGTTTGGCTACTAATGATGGAGGCAGGATGACATTACCATAGATCTCCACTATCAAAAGACCCCTTAGAAATTTACTTAGAATAAGATATTTTCTTTATTGGGAGACTTCAATTGGCTTTTTTTTTTTTTTTTTTGCTCCAAAAGAGAGGTTTTCATCTAGTATAAGATTTGTTTCAGGCTTTTAGAAAAATAAAATTGTTCTATTTGAGAACTAAGGAAAATATAGAAATGATAGATTAAGTAGTTCATCGTAAATTAGTGATAAAATGGAATTCATGTGCTATCCTTCTTAAAAAATACCTTTCGATTGTCTGAGTAGTCAGAAATAAGTTTATTCCATCAAGGAAAATCACAATATACATTTTTGTATGAAGAATATATTTTTTCCCTTTTTGTTACACTTGATATTTTGATGTGTTTGGTTGATAGACAAATCAATTGCTTTTCTAATTTTTTTTAATTCATGTGTGAATCTCTGAATTTTTTAGTGCTGAACTTGAGAGTCCACGTCTAACTTAGCCCCACAATACAAACATTGCTGAATCTACTTAGGGGCAACAATTTTAAAATATCTAATAATATTAATACCAGCTAGACTGTATTGATCATTTACTATGTTCTAGTCACATGTACTGTCTCATGTAACTAGTTTATTAAGCAGGTTGGCTCAAAGGATGCAAACAAGAAACAATTTTTGTTTTGTTTTTGTTTTTTTTTTGAGACAGGCTGGAGGGCAGTGGCCCTATCTCGCCTCACTGCAAGCTCCGCCTCCCGGGTTCACACCATTCTCCTGCCTCAGCCTCCCGAGTAGCTGGGACTACAGGCGCCTGCCACCACGCCCGGCTAATTTTTTGTATTTTTTAGTAGAGATGGGGTTTCACTGTGTTAGCCAGGATGGTCTCGATCTCCTGACCTCATGATCCGTCTGCCTCAGCCTCCCAAAGTGCTGGGATTACAGGCCTGAGCCAATGCGCCCGGCCAAAACAATTATTTTTCTCTCACCTACTCCTGCCTTAAAGTGTACCCTGTCAGACTCCATTGCCCTACCTCTAGACAGCATCACTAGCCCACCTCATAGTTATTTGTTTCTTTCGTGTATCAGAATAGTCTCAATTTTAGGTATGAAACAAAAATGTGGTCTGTTCTGAAGACAAACTTTAACCTTGCATCCAATTTAAAGGTGCTGTCATCTTTGGAACTCTTGAAACCAGTGAAAAGGGAGGTTAGTGTGGTCTGTTTCTTTGCCATTTGCTCTAGCTCCTCCCAACCTCACCTTCTTCTGTCTCCTCTTGAGGTCAGGGCAAGGAATGAGGAGGAACAAGAATAAAGAAGTAAAAGCTTCTTCCTCCATTTCTCTTTAATCTTCCCATGCGTGTCCTTTGTTATGTCAGGCATCTAGATGCTGCTTTTCTGTTATGAATGATATTTGTATGTTCTTCAAAGACACTCCACCTTTATCATCACCACTGCACACCCCACTCTGCCTATTGCAGCATTTTTCTGACAGGGGAATAGACTAAACCTGACCACTTATAATTCAGCTCCTTCCCACTCCATTATACCTCCAGGGTCTTTTGGAGGCTGCCCCCTTAACCCAACAGGCAGCCCTCTTGGGCAGCATCCCTTCAAGAGAACTTGTACTTGTTTCTCCTGAAAAGCAAGGAAAACCTCAGGCATCCCTAACCTACCATGTAGTGGGAATGCAGCCATCTCACTTCTTTCCTAAATATTATGAGGAGCTCCACTCAGGTTCCCACCTTCAGAATTCTTCTGCCAAGAAGTAGGCAGAAATCCCCATTCTTATGAACATTCCTCAGGCTCATGGAAAAAGCTGTCAAACTCTACAAGAACTCTCTCACACTTTGCTTGTGGGTATCAGCATGGGGCGCCTATACTTTTTCAATAATTCGACAAACAGCTAGTGTGGGAGTGATCCTTTTTAAGTGACCACTTCTGTGCATGCAACACATCCCTCTCCTCTAAGAGGAAAAGTGAGATGAGACTCCATTGTCTATTAAAATTATTTTTAAAGCATCTTTTTCATAGAATCCCTTTTCAAATATTTAGTCTTTCTATCTAGGCTGATGAGAGTGATGGTCTTTGAACTGGTTTGACTAGGGATATGATTAGTAACTTGCTTATTTTCTATTGTCCTCAGCTTTGAAGCCTTAGCTACATTCCGGGAAAACAGGAAAAGTACCATTTCACATGGAATTATGCTCATTTAAGGCTCAGATTAACTCTATGAGTAAAGCATTTTTTAGATCATATTAGTTAAACATGAGGAAGCTTATGGAGAAAGAGGTTCATTACTTGCTCAAGGTCACACAGATTGCCTGAGGTCACTCAGTACTAAGTGGCTGCCTGACTTAAAAGTCTACACTCTTAACCACTTTGCTATATTGCTAAAACATAATAGTGCAGAGTCTAGAGGATTAATGAACCAATTCCCTAGATAGGTACCACAAACTGCAACACAGACAGTTATAGTACCCAAATATGTCACATTCCTAGTTCAGTTTCCCTTTTCAAAGCTTCAAATTTCCTGATAGAAATGAAATTCATTTCTCCTTCTTCCCATCTTAGAATGATTCAAATGTTTCAAGACTAATTGCTCATTTTCATGCTGAAATCATAAGCATTTAGAAGAGTTATAACATTTTTATTCTGAGTTTCAGTATTGTGTCATGTACACCATTAACAACCATAAAAATACTATATTAGGACTACGTTAAAATACAAGGAATATAAAATACTATAAATAGCAAAGATTAAAAAATTCCCCTAAAAATGTTTCTGTGCTTTTTGAATTTTTGGAACAAATATTATTTTGAGAACTTCAAAGTTTATTATATTATCACTTTATATGAATATTTTTCTCAGAAATTAAATTTTTTATCTTCTTTCTTTCCCCTAGGAACTTGTTAGTCTTACTGCTATGGTTGATATAAATCTGCTATTTGTTTACACTCAATGGCACCCAGGTAGATTATAAATATTGCATTTGCAAAATGTCTACTTGTAAAATGTAAACTTAGGGATTTGGCTCCAAAGAGCTGTCTTATCTCAGGTGTTTCATTCTAGTATGCTCATGTGGAGCTTATATTTAGTATTGCTTGAGTTGCAGATTTATTTCATCTTGCCTAGCAGCATCAGCTATTTCTTTCTGCTGGTTCCAATTATTGTGATTATTTCCAGCCTGAGTGAAGTTTGGCAAAAGCAAATATAGAAAGGGAAAGAAAGGAATAGGTTATTCCCTCAAGCTAACATTCAAGCTTATCAGTCTTTATTTAACTACAGAAGGCATCTTTTAATACTTGAAGTTAGCAATTTAATATTGATTTTGGCCTTCTTTGGCATTGCAGACAAAAACCCAGGTGTATTCAAGACACAGTTTAACACTATGGCATAGTTTGGAAGTAAGATGTTTTTCATTGGCTCTGATAGATTAGGCCATTGTCCTCATCTGTTAGAGAAGCTATAGCGATATATTTGGTGAGTTCTGTGATATTCTATGCACATGTAATATATGAAAAAGTAGAGGTTATAAGCACATATATGTTACAATACCAGCAGTGTTTATAGTTAGATGGCTGGTTACGTATCTGGGGTGGTTTTGGAGAAGATTAGGTAATTTTTGTGTAATCTGTGCTTGGTGCTCCCAGATAATTGTGAATGTGGAGGTTGTGGAACTGGCAATTGAGAAGGACAAGAAACACATACACTTTGCTTTGTTTCTCCATGTTTCTTTAGTAACTTTATGGCAGAAGACAGTTTTTTCTCTATTATTAAGTACACAAAGGACTTGATAAGAACTTCTAAGAACTTGACTCATTCGAATTAATTTTCTCTGAAGTTTTTATGTAAATTTGAGGATTTAGAAGGAGTGGAAATCAGGGAATAAAGGCATTAAATTAGATGCTGACTTTGTGAAGTTGCCTTTTTTGTAATATTTTTCCCATGTAGCTATAATTGTGAAGGGTAACTAAAAATCCTACAAAGCCTTATTTTATCACAATAAAGTAAAGAAATAACTAAATATAGGAGATTGAGTTGTTAATGTAGATTTTTAAAATTTTATAGAATATTTAAAAAATAAAATCTGGATATTTTCTATTTAGCAAATACTAATTTATGTCAATTGCATATGTATTCTTTGCAATAAATACATCATGCATTCCTCTTTAGAATATTATGTTCTTCTATTTTGAATCCATTAACTTAAATACAAGGCATATTTTTCTAATCTTATGAATAGTAGTCATTGATGGGAACATTTTTCATCGATTAGCACCATCTTATTTTTTTTAAAGCTTTTAAGTGACTGGAATTTTTATTTTAAGTTATAACTCCTATTATAAAAAGTTAACTTGACTATAACTTGTAAAGTCAACTTAATCCTCTTAATCATTTGGTAGACTTCTGACTTTATATTCAATGAGATAATCTTATTATTTTTATTAGAAAAGAGTCAATTTTAACATGTCTGAAAAATAGAAGATTCTCGAATAAACTTATGCAAAAGACTTTTTCCATTTACTTTTGCCTTTTTTGCTTCCTTCTAAAACAAAATAACACAAAACTCTATTGAAAGTAGGAAAGATCAATTTTTAAAACAACTTTTTATACATTTTATTAAGAAATATATACGAATTGGCTGGATGCAGTAGCTCATGCCTATAATCCGAGCATTTGGTGAGGCCAAAGCAGGCGGATCACTTGAGGCCAGGAGCTCGAGACCAGCCTGGCCAACATGGTGAAACCCCGTCTCTACTAAAAATACAAAAAATTAGTCGGGCTTAGTGGCACACGCCTGAAATCCCAGCTACTTGGGAGGCTGTGGTATGAGAATTGCTTGAACCTGAGAGGCAGAGGTTGCAGTGACCTGAGAACAGGCCACTGCACTCCAGCCTGGGTGACAGAGTAAGACTGTCTCAAAAAAAAAAAAAATGTAGAAATTAAAAATTGCTTTTTCATTTATTGACTTGTCAATAAGGCTTATAGTTTAATATTTTTGTTCAAGATTTATTATATGTTAAAACAATTTGATTTTATTCAAATAAATGGAAAAGATCAAAAGCTATTCTGTTGAATATTTTACTTTTAATAAAAGGTGGAGGAGTACTTTTGTGAGTGGAAAAATACGTCCTTAATTTATGAAGCATTATAGATGTGGGCTTGGTTTCATGGATATATATATATATATATATATACTTTTAGAGTATATAGAAGTTATATACAGGCTGTTTCTGTTATATATCAACATACAGTCTACTTATATCATTGTTTTGATAATCAAGGTATATTTAAAAGAGTTTTATATAAAACAAATACAAAGTGCTACCGAAAAAAATTACCTATTGGAAAACGGACAGATAAATGTTTTTGGGTTCTTAGAAATAAAAGCCTTCCAAAGGAATAGCTTCAGCAAATGAGAACAATGAACAATTATACATTTTCAGCATGGTATTAACTCGGGTGATTTGTCATCCAATATAATCTGATAAGGAAAGGCAATATAGATGTATTTATAGTTGCCTGCTATCATTTTTATTAGCATCCAATTACTGAAGACTCTCCTGATTGTTACTATATCATCAGAAAACATATAATGGTGATGATTATAATAGTTTTTGAAATTAAAAATTTTTACATTTCATCACAAATGTAGACATTCCTTATTTTTGTTCTGTATTAACCTTGCCAACTATAAAGACAGAAAAGCCTATTAATGAATAATTACAGTCCAAAGCATTTGATCGTACAAAATAAATATCAGCATGGCAAGATAGTCATTCTCAGCAGTGTTCATAGAGGTACAAGTTATTGTTATGGGACTGTAACAGAGTTAAAGTTTCTTTAAGCTGGAATGGCTTGTAGAACTACTGCTTCATTTTAACCTCAGCTCCGTCTCTAAAGATATGCAAATGATCCTATTTTTCTCTGAAGACAATATTTATTATTTATAAAGCAATACTTCTCTGCTTGTTGTTAATAGATTTACACAGTCTTATATGTTCAGACCCAGCTTCTAATCTGACAACAGCCAAGTTTTCATCTGGTCCTCTCTTGCACTAGTCATGGTTTCCAACTGTTCTCTGGACATTTCCACATGTATGCCCTACTTCTTCCTTTAAAAACCTAAAAGTCAACTTACTTGTTATTTTAGTAAGCTCTGCCTTTTGATTTCCCAGTTTCTTTTAGGGACCCCATAGTTTTCTAGTTCAATACACTAAAAATTTGGAAATTCATGCTGTCTCTTCTCTTTTCTTCTGACTCTTTAATCTGCTTAATTCTGTTAGGTCTTGGTAATAATTCTTGTTTTTCCCTTTCATCTGTTCGCACTGTGTATGTGTCCCTTCATTGGTCCTATCCGTATTAATACCATAGCTTCTAACAGTTTTCCTGCTGACAGTCTTTCCTTTGCCCAATCCATCCAGCAAGTGACTACCAAATTCACCTGCCTAAAATGGCACTCAGCATGATACATCTGTTTCTACTCTTTTTTTTCCGTACTGCACAACCTCTAAATATTTAGCCTGACATTAAGAATTTGCCATAATAAAACCCCAACACAACTTTCTACGTGTATTTGATGCCATTTTCCTACATATGCATTGGATCTTAGCCATACTGGACAACGTGAATTTTATCTCTATCCTTCTCTCCCTTCCTCAACCAAGAATATTGTCTGAGTTTTGCCTGCTGAAAATTCTGCTGGACTCTAATGTCATCTCCTTCTCATATCATCCCTTGATTGCTCTATTAGAAGTGATATCTACATTCTTTTATTTGTCTCTGTTTTAGATCACTTATTGCATGACACCTTGAAAAATCATTTTGATAGATGGCATCTTTTTTAAAAAAATGATTTATTTTTTTATTTTACTTTAAGTTCTGAGATACATGTGCAGAATGTGTGGTTTTGTTACACATGTATACATGTGCCATGGTGATTTGCTGCACCTGTCAATCCATCATCTAGGTTTTAAGTCCTGCATCTTATCTACTGTTCCACAGAATCTTCAACTTTAGATATTCAAGCTTCTATATCTTCTTAGTCCCTTTCCTTACTAACTTCACAGAGTAAGTACTCGGTAAATATTTATTGAATGAAGAATATACTTGTTTCAAGGTGTGAATGAAAGTTTGTGTCCAAAAACTGCCAGTTAAAGTCTAGATTATGTGCAATACATTTATATCCAACTTCAAATCATAACAGTATTTTACAGTTTAGTGCTTTGTAATAAAGCCTTGCAATCAGAAGATAGTAAAGTTGGTGGAAGTATTTTTTTTTCTGTTTTTAGGATTAAAACTAACTGTAGAACCATCCAGGCACACAGGTTGAAGTGACCTAATTTTCAAAAGTACAATTATGTCATTTGAATAGGGGCGAAGGTAGGAATGCAGTTCAAATCAAGGTACAGAATAGATTTACTACATTTGCAGCTCAAGATATCACTCATGTAAACTCCTGATATTTGCATCTGTAGTGCAAAAGTAATTTCTTTGCAAAGAGCAAATTTTAAGGGGAACTGGCTTTAAAACTAAAGTGTAAAAAGTTCATCTCTGACATTGTGCATCCCTGGTTAATTTGACATATTTGTAGAGATAGGATATAAATGCCCAATGTTCTTTGATGATTCTAGTTATATATGCAGTAACTTACCCAAATCAGTACACCTCAACATATAAATAACCAGTATCTTCAATGTAACTCCTCAGGAGAGAAGATAGTTAGAAGCTGTGAGAAAATGAGAAATTTATTAATTTCATAATTTCTATTAGAGATACAGAAAATCATTTTTACCTTTAGATTGGCATAGTGTAATATATTACAATGACAATTTTTTATATGTCTGTATGCAGATCTGAGAAGTTCTTTGATGGAAATGCTGAGAAAGAAAACAAGTAGGAGAAGGAGAAAGGAAGAGGAAGGAGAGAAGGAAGATAGAGAGGAGAGTGTGATTTAGTCCAGAGCATGTTTCTGATCTAACGATCTATGCATTCATCTTTGGAAAGTGTTCAATCAACCAAATTGTCTGAATGCTCAATTAATCTAATAATTCCCAGCCTGACATTCTGAGATTGTGGTTAGGTTTAGAGTATAACTAACAGGAGTATTACAAACAGCTCCACACTAAAGTCTAAAACATTGATTCTTATGAGTCCATGAATACATTCTCAGTTTGGGATCAAGACAAATATGTATAATGTTTCGAAGACCATCCAATTAGATTCTGTTAAACACAATAGATTGAACAATCATTTGTGTATTTCTTTGAAAAGATTCTTTTTTAAAAATTATACAGTGCCTTTTATTTAAGGTCAAACACTGAGTTTTCCTGGTGCAGCTTTTTTTTTGTCGCTAAACAATCTGCACAATGCTTCATAGTGCAGAGAGGCAAATAGTCATTGAAACCTTTATCCAAGGGCTTCTTTGTCTTTCTCCCCCTCTTTTCCTCCCTCCCCCAACCCCCTCTCTCTCTATTTTGTCGGTATGTGTCACTCGTAAACATGTTGCTAAGCAGATATCACAAGACTATAACAAATATTATCAGGTTAATTTTCAGTCACATAACTGAGAACTCAGTTACAGAACTGAGACTCAGACAATGGTAGTTATGTAATCAAAACATATATATATATATATATATATATATATATATATATATATGTATATAACCCTTATTTTTCTGCAAAACAATTCTGACTAAACTAATATATAATTTGTTAGCTTTAGGATGTTAGTATTCTAATTGCCTGGAAGTACTAGAGAATCCCCAAATATATTGACTTATAAAAGAAGCTGATTTCTCTTGCACACAGGTGGTCCAGGACTGGTGTGGTAGTTCACCAGTTATGTAAAAGTCAGAATACTACTAATTTTTGGTTCTTCCATCCTCATGGATGATCTTAATCCTAATGGCTGAGCCATTGCATGCACATTTGAAATAGCAGGAGGGATGAGAGAAAGAAGGGGAACATCAGACTATCTTTTTTTTTTTTTTTTTTGAGACGGAGTCTCGCTCTGTCACCCAGGCTGGAGTGCATTGGTGTGATCTCGGCTCACTGCAACCTCCAATGCCTGGGTTCAAGCAATTCTCATGCCTCAGCCTCCCGAGCAGCTGGGATTACAGACACCCGCCACCACTCCCAGCTAATTTTTTTTCTATTTTTAGTAGAGACGGGGTTTCACCATCTTGGCCAGGGTGGTCTTAAACTCCAGACTATCTTTTAGTGAAAGCTCCCAGAAAAAGACCACAAGACTTATGTTTACATCCTATTGACCAGAACTTAGTCACAATACTGTACCTAGTTAAATATGGCTTTAGTTTTGGAGGCTTAAAAAAATTAAAAACTCTGAAGGCATGAATGTGAATGGAAATAAATATACAGGTATAATATAATTAATTTCCTTTACATGATATTCAGACTGTGGCATGAGGAATAAAATGATTTGCCTGATCCAACTCAAATATTGAAACATTATTTTAAAATTCCCTTCCGAGTGAATATAGACTATGTGACTTTATATAGTCTTCAATATATTATTTCTTTCTTTGAAACTTATTTTTAAAATGGACAAAAAATTTATATAATTATGTACAATATGATGTTTTGAAGTATACATACATTGTGGAATGGATAATCCAGCCAATTAACAAATGCATTACCTCACATAGATATCATTTTTTTGTGGTAAAAACACTTAATATGCACTGTCTTTGCATTTTTTGATAATATAATATATTGTCAATACCTATAGTCACCATGCTGTAAAATAGATCTCTTGATCTTTTTCTATCTAACTTTAAATATGTATCCTTAGAACATCTCCCCAAACTCCCCTTCCCACTAACCACCAGCCTCTCACAACCACCATTCTACTCTCTGCTTCTGTGAAAATAATTTTTTTAGATTTGCATATGAATAAGATCATGCAGTGTTGATCTGTGCCTGGCTTATTTCACTTACCATACTATTAGGCATCAAAAAAAAAAAAAAAAAAAAAGAAAAATCTGCCCTTTGCAACAACATGGGTGAATCTGAAGGCATTATGTTTAGTGAAATATTATTTCTGGTTTAGCATATGAAAGTCTAAGTTTCTACTGCACACGGCCACTAGGTATGTGGCCTCAGATTATTTGTGTAAAAAATCAGATCACTGGATGACGTGACTTCTAACATTCTGTGATTAATTGGTTATCTCTGATGTGCTAAGCCTTGAGGAAAGGCAGTGTTTCATATTGGCATTCCCAATGCCTGGAACAATGGTTTATAGGAATATATATATAGTTCAATAAACATACATGCTGAAAGTTACATGAACCAAATAAACACTTCACCTTCCTCCTAACTCTTCCTAGATGTTGCTAATTTCTCTGCACTTTTATATAATAATATGCATTAGTTGTAACACTTTCAGGCTCAAGTTACTGAAAGCCAAATCAAGTAGGCATAAACCATAAGGATATTTATGATTTTACATAACAGGAAATCTAAAGATAGGGCAGACTCCAAGATTGGTTGATTGAATGACTAAAAATATGTCTTTATTCCATTTCTTTGCTCTGCCATCTTCAGACATCAGATATCTTCAAAATAGATATTGAAAGAAATGGCATAACCTGCATAATATATACCCTTCATATCTAAATCATTTTAAATATTTTAAAATGATTTTTTAATTGTTTATTGAAAGACTCATCTCCTCACAAAAACTGTTCTTAGATTATGTCCATACTTAATTTATATCCCCAATCCAGGACATAGTAGTAGAGGGCTGGATATGTAGTAGATATTGAGTATTACATCTTCGAATTATTTCTAATTAGGTGAAATGTATAATATGTATTTCATCACAGTTAATATTAAATAAAAAGAGAATTTTGAAATCACATGATTTTGGATCTGGGGCAAATTGCTGACTCTTTCTCAGTGTCTGTGTCTTTATCTCTGAAACAGAGATGTTAATGCCTAATTCCTAGTGGTGTTGAAGATTAAAATGATAATCTGTTTACAAATAATAAATATAGTTTTTATTGGTCATGTGTACAACGATTTCAAAATACTTCTAAAGAGACTGACTAAAAAGTACAAATACATATATTTATTTTTGCCTTTTTATGTTGGTTCCAGGAGAGTGCTATAATGTTGGAAGACATTATGGTTATTACATGGCGTACAAATTATGGCAATACTTTAATTGGGCAACCATGTAATGGAATCTTGTGAATTTATCTACCTGTATTTCTTTTTCTTTTTTAATTCTTATCTTTCATGAGTTTGTTTTTCACTATTTATAGTGGCTCAAATTTAGAAAGCTTCAATGCTGTATAAAACATTGGCTCTGATATGAGAGAAAATCATTTTGAGTGCCAAGAACCTCCTTCCTTTTGTTTCAGCATTATACAGGTTTCTCTGTCTACCTTGGCATTCTATATTTATTGCCATTGGGTAGTTCCAAGTTTGGTTTCTGACTGAACCTTCCCAGAGTCGGGCTGTGTTTTTTGCACGCTGGGAACCTGGCTTTATTCCCTTGAACAGAATTGTTAGTAGAAAAACCTTCCTAAATAAAATCAAGCAAGTGAAAAACAAACCACAAAAAAAAAAATACCAACAAAAAACACAAGTTTATTGATTTATACCTTACTGTTTGAAATTGCACGAAGCCATAAATCTGACTGAATTTAATTTTATGTCAGTGTGGAATGCTTAGGACAGCTTTAGTTTATCACTTTTTTAATTGCAAGGGGAAAATGTATATTTCCGTCATTTTACATTTTTTTCTGATATATTGTTTGATATAATTGAATTTCATAAAGTAACTGGATTTTGGGGGAAAATAAAATATAAAGTATTCTGTAGATAAATATATGTGACTATATATGATTACTTCAAATAATATCTCATGATTTGCATTTGGATTAGGACACCCAAATAAAACAAACAAACAAAAATCCTGCCCTGCTAAGTACAGAAAAAATGATTTGGAGACAGGAGAGAGCTACTTTGCTTGACAGAGTGGAGCTAGAAGTATAGAATATAGGTTTAAATAACTCCACTCTATTTCCTAAAAGGTCATGTAGAATTTATGAGCATACCATAGGCGACTAATACTACAGTTGTGTTACCATTTCACACAAAAATAAAGTTACTTTCTTTAGTATGATTGGTCCTGCCAGGCTGCCTACTTTATTTCAATATCATTCTTCAGATGCTGCATTTGAGCACAGCTGGCTTGTGTATTGCAGTGCAACAAATGGACCAGGCCTTAGAACAATGAAACATCCCCCTTTGTTTGAATCTCAGTGAAAGCTGCATGAGTTCAGATAGAAAGAAATACAAGAATATGAGGACCCTGGTATAGAGACTAGAAATGATAAATCAGCATATTGAAAATTTGTAAATGACATTGCATACTGATTAGATGTGAAAACAGTTGTTAGTTTTATACACTCAAGTGTATAGCCATTAAAACTATATAAATGTTGCAGTCTGTGTTGTGAATATCTCCAAGGATATTCTTTTCAGATTAATGGCTGTAACTTTCTTTTATATCATATTCTTCAGATGATGGCCCACCAGGTTAGTGAAGATAACTGTATTGCGACGAGATAGAGCCACTTATAAAAGTAGACAATGTGATAGGCAGAAAAGGAACAGTATGACACTGCTGATAATAAAAGAAATGCTCCTGTCAGATACATTAAGCAGTACCTTTTGTAAGTTTAATTCCTTCCTTATTTTATTAATAAAAATATTTTAAGAACAATGCAAGATAGAACTGTCATGCTAGTACTACTTTAGAAGCAAGATAGAACTGTCTTGCTCGTACAACTTTGTCTGGTTCAGCGTTTTTGAGGTCTCAAATTCGGTATTTAACCTAATAATTAATTTTATCTGTCAAAAAAGGGTCTGGTAGTTAGTACTTAGGTTTGGAGTCAGACAGAATGGACTAAAGGTTGGGCATTCTGTCACACCCTAATGTCTTATTTGTGGAAGGCTAATGATAATAGTAAATAGTAAAATGATAATAAAATGTGAGTAATATTAATAATAGCAGTAACGCTAAAAGCTCCTTGTAAAGACCAACTAACACAATGGATTCAATTAATAAATATTTATTGGGTACTTAACTATAAGCCTAACAACATGGTAAGAATATATAGGTAAACAAAACAGATAGTCATTTGCCTGCAAATCAGCTGTGATTACAGTAATAATGTCAAACAGATTTATTGTAATAGCATTGTGACATTTACGTCTTTTGTATTTCTCAAAGTGCTAACACAGTCCACGGTACCTGAAGGAATATTTTTGTTGTTCTATCTGGTGTTGTTACATTTTGTTCTTTGTTTTAATTTTATTGGATTTTGTGCATATTATATTTGACTTTATTAAATACTTCACACAGTCACTCTTGAGATTATGAATGATAAACAAAACATCCCTTCATTTATTTAGAAGCTTTCTCATAACTTGAAGTCATGGCATTGAGTTTTCACAGATTCACATTGATGTTAGTGTGAATTTAATGCTGTAAAAAGAAATAATTCCACAGAAATGTCCAAGTTCATATGATGTCAGAGTAAAGGCTGGCATCCTCTGAATTTTTATGGTTTGAATAAAAATGCCTGAACTTTGGAGTTCTTAACTAAATATTAGTGGACCATGAATTTCACCATGATGATGTAATCTTGGTGGCGTAGACGCAAAATAAAGTGTCAGCTCCATTGAAGATTTTATTTTAGCCTGACTCATCAGTGGCTTCTTGAGCTGCAAATGCTGATGCTATAATATGTGCCTAGAGAAACCACATGTTTAATTGCCTGGTCTGAAATGCTCAGTGCTTTATTTGTTTTTTTCACTTCCACATTGGTCACAGAAGAGATGAATAATGTTGACATTGAGAAAAGTGAGGTTGAAACAAAATACACTTAAGAATTAGTATTCTTAGGAAGGCAAGCAGAACTCCTGCGGGGTTGTATAATAAGCTGAATATAAGTGGTGAATTGGGGGCATCACTAGAAATGCTTCGTACTTTTGAGTAGTTTCTAGGTTTTGTAACAGGCTGATTTTAATGTCATGTTGTATTTGTTCAGCAATATCCATCTAGTTTTATAGAACTTTAAACTTAATTTTCTGGAAAAGGGTAGAGACAGTTGCATGTTTGTGTGTGAACATGTGCAACCTATTCTCCCTTTGTATTATTTCATAATGCAGTTGTTGAAAGGTCAATTGATGCATATTTTACTCTGCTTTCCAGGACAATAGAATCAGAGCAGAGCATGGTTTCTACTCAGAGAAAGATCCAGGCTATCTAAAATTAGGTTAGATGGTCCTCAGCAAAGAAATCAAAGCTGTCTTATATTTAGTTCTAGTGAGACATCCCACTGTGCATTGATGTAACCAATAATATGACCTTGTGGGCCAATATGGGCTGCTGATTAACTTCTTGCAGTAAATCTGTAGGTACATGTAGGTGGACATTTTATTCAAGGGGGAAAATAATGTATTTCCCGTGCTACCAAAGAGTACTAGGAATTATTTAGAGTCTTTTGCTTAAATTTGTTTTATATCATCAATTTTACAGCATAATAATCAAATAGTCTTTTTAAAGTTTTGCATTTGCTACTTCAATATAAGATAAATATTTATAACATTAGATAAATTTTTGTTTAACAAGGAATACCATGCTTAATGGGAATAGGGAAATATGTTGGCTTTTAATACATAGTTTGTATAATCTTACTGTCTTGTCAATGGTTTCCTCTTTATATATTGGATAAATCATAGATGCATAAACAAAGCTGATTTGTGGACATGCCAGAAAGATGTCTGTTGTCATTTGAGCAAAAACAGCTATGGGATAATTTGGAAGATTCAAAGCTAAAGTTACCACATTCTCACGTTTTGTCCCTACTTAAGCACTTCTAGGGAAATAAAGGAAAAGCATATGTACTCTCTCCATTCCCTTTCCTCTCTTCCTCACATTGTCCTTTTTCTTACTGTCTTTCATTTTGTAATTGACCATTTCCCTTCTGTTCTTTTTTTTTTTTTTATTATACTTTAGGTTTTAGGGTACATGTGCACAATGTGCAGGTTTGTTACATATGTATCCATGTGCCATGTTGATTTCCTGCACCCATTAACTCGTCATTTAGCATTAGGTATATCTCCTAATGCTGTTCCTCCCCCCTCCCCCCACCCCACAACAGTCCCCGGAATGTGATATTCCCCTTCCTGTGTCCATGAGTTCTCATTGTTCAATTCCCACCTATGAGTGAGAACATGCGGCGTTTGGTGTTTTGTCCTTGCGATAGTTTACTGAGAATGATGTTTCCCAGTTTCATCCATGTCCCTACAAAGGACACGAACTCATCATTTTTTATGGCTGCATAGTATTCCATGGTGTATATGTGCCACATTTTCTTAATCCAGTCTATCGTTGTTGGACATTTGGGTTGGTTCCAAGTCTTTGCTATTGTGAACAGTGCCGCAATAAACATACGTGTGCATGTGTCTTTATAGCAGCATGATTTATAGTCCTTTGGGTATATACCCAGTAATGGGATGGCTGGGTCAAATGGTATTTCTAGTTCTAGATCCCTGAGGAATCGCCACAACAGAGATATAGATCAATGGAACAGAACAGAGCCCTCAGAAATGATGCCGCATATCTACAACTATCTGATCTTTGACAAACCTGACAAAAACAAGAAATGGGGAAAGGATTCCCTATTTAATAAATGGTGCTGGGAAAACTGGCTAGCCATATGTAGAAAGCTGAAACTGGATCCCTTCCTTACACCTTATACAAAAATTAATTCAAGATGGATTAAAGACTTAAATGTTAGACCTAAAACCATTAAAATCCTACAAGAAAACCTAGGCAATACCATTCAGGACATAGGCGTGGGCAAGGACTTTATGTCTAAAACACCAAAAGCAATGGCAACAAAAGCCAAAATTGACAAATGGGATCTAATTAAACTAAAGAGCTTCTGCACAGCAAAAGAAACTACCATCAGAGTGAACAGGCAACCTACAGAATGGGAGAAAATTTTTGCAACCTACTCATCTGACAAAGGGCTAATATCCAGAATCTACAATGAACTCAAACAAATTTACAAGAAAAAAACAAACAACCCCATCAAAAAGTGGGCAAAGGACATGAACAGACACTTCTCAAAAGAAGACATGTATGCAGCCAAAAAACACATGAAGAAATGCTCATTATCACTGGCCATCAGAGAAATGCAAATCAAAACCACAATGAGATACCATCTCACACCAGTTAGAATGGCCATCATTAAAAAGTCAGGAAACAACAGGTGCTGGAGAGGATGTGGAGAAATAGGAACACTTTTACACTGTTGGTGGGACTGTAAACTAGTTCCCTTCTGTTCTTAAAGTAGTATTGGTAAATGGTAACTGTTGTCCTGCATTCTATGATGGCAGCAACCACAGCTTTCATATTGGTTGTTGGTTAAGCGTGATAGTGATCATGTCAAGAACTGGGTATTCTAGGCATCTCAGTATTCATTTTCCTCCATGAAGGATAATCTTTACTGAAAAATACAAAGGAGAAAACAAGAGATGTTTAGTAAAGGAAATTGAATGATTGTTACTCATTTTAATATTTTAAAAATTATCATAAGTTATTTACAACTAAAGGAGAATGAAGAGTCAATATTAAGTAAAATAAATTAGAAATAAAGTAATAGGTTTACCTAAAAGTGAGTTTCTGAGGGAAGCTTGATTATGTATCTGTCTAGGAATGGCATTGGGGTAGCATTGTTAATTAACTTTTCTTTAATTTTAGATAAAAGTTAAAACAAAATAAAATGTATGAGCTTGTAAATTATTTTTATGACTATCTGACAAATGTGTGTGTGTGTGTGTGTGTGTATTGGAACTTGCTTTTCTTTTTTCATTGTTGGGGCTAATAAACCTAGAGGTGAGTGTCTAATTATATAATTTATCTTTAAATATTTATCAATTACAGGTTCAGGGGATTTTATTTAGAAACATAGAAGCATAAAGTTAAATGGGGTTCAGTGGGTCATCGTTCTAGTCAGCCTTCTTCCCTGTAGAAAGACCAATCCCAGAGCATGGCAAATGGTAAATGGCAACTGAAGTCCTATGTTCTAAGATGGCAGCAACCATAGCTTTCATTTTAAACAATTTCATGCATTGGTCTTTCATCGTAATGATCTGAAATCTATCTTCCTATCTAAATTGATTGTGGCTCTGTTGATAACTTGGATTTATCCAGTTTTCCTAATCTTCAGAGTAGGAAGGAATATTTTTAGAGCAAGCATATGTAAACATCCAGAGTTATCCCCGTTGAACAGCCCAGTGAGCTACCAACATTATTAGTTTGTCTCCAGTTTTAGAGAATAATGATGTAAAACCATGACTGTTCCTCTAAAGAAAGCTCATAGCATTGAGGACATGTATTCATCATCTGTAATTTCCCTTAATATCTTATTATCTAACCTACATAAAGTTGCTAAGGCTTTATAAACTTTATTCCATTTTCAGATACTGTGTTTCATTGATTTAAGGTGCACAATTTTTTTTTCTGTCACTAAGTAAGAAAAACAATGGCACCAATTAAATATGACACGATTAATTTCTTATCACTTAGAATTTGCATTTGGTACTTACTGAAAATAGATTTTGTATAAATTTGGGTGAATTTTATAATATTTAATGCCTGTACACATGAAAAAAAATATATGTGAGGTAAATTGGTTGGAATATCCTCAAATTGCTTTACACTGAGATTATGACTTTTCTAAGTAACTTTGCTACCTAGAATTTTTGATATCTGTTATGGTGGGGGTAGTTGTTGTTTTCTGTTTGTTTCTACATCAAGGATGTGGTGAAGAAGCATTTATTTTATTAAAAAAAGAACTTAATTGTTTTTAGAACTTTCTTCCAAATTACTAACCTCCAGTCTTTAAGTTATTTTTTTTTTTGTGCGTATGTGGACATATTCAACTATGTTACAACTGCAGCCTGGACAATATTATTTAAGCAGCACCTACTCCAGGATCACAGGAATTAAAATGTGAAAGCTCTGCATGTTATAATTGCCAACAAATATGGTACTGTATCTTTTGGAAATAATCTGAATTAGTTCAGTCTAGGATAACATAGATAATGCCTACATAGATGTGTCTGAGAAATGATCTGTCCCTCTTTC
The DNA here is from genome assembly GCF_006542625.1 of Nomascus leucogenys. NCBI lineage: Eukaryota > Metazoa > Chordata > Mammalia > Primates > Hylobatidae > Nomascus > Nomascus leucogenys. The sequence continues at coordinate 49,485,829 of NC_044393.1, forward strand.
CGGATTTCCTTGTGAAGGCAGTTTCCCAAGGAACTTTGGTCTTCACAGCTTCCTCTGACTGACAAATTCTGATGCCCTCATCAGAGATATGATATTCAAGATATGAATGCAAAGATATAGTACCCAAAACCTTGGTAAATTGAGCCTTAACCATTCTATTAGAAGATACTTAGGAACATTCAGCTCTCTATTATATTATCAATGGAGAACTCTGGTTTTCTCAATATAGAGAATAGCTTTTGAATCAATTCTATCGGTATTAGACTTCAAGCTATGCTCTAAAACATAAAGGGATTGTAATGCAACCAATTAGATATAATGTATTGTGTTTATACAGAAGTGATCTTCAAGGGAAGCTGCCTTATTTATGCAAGTCAGACATTGTAGAGGAGGTATAGTTAGATAAATAAAACATATAGGCCTGTGAATTTTCTTTATTCATTTTTAACTTTTTTATTATGGAACATTTAATCACATGCACAAGTAGAAAGAACAGGCTGGGCATGGTGGCTCACGCCTGTAATTCCAGCACTTTGGGAGGCTGAGGTGGGCGGATCACAGGATGAGGAGTTTGAGACCAGCCTGGCCAATATGGTGACACCCCGTCTTTACTAAAAATACAAAAATTTTTCAGGCATGGTGGCGGGTGCCTGTAGTCCCAGCTACTTGGGAGGCTGAGGCAGGAGAATCGATGAACATAGGAGGTGGAGGTTGCAGTGAGCTGAGATTTGCGCCACTGCACTCCAGCCTGGATGACAGAGCAAGACAACATCTCAAAAAAAAGAAAAGAAAAAAGAAAGAATAGAACAATGGACCTCTGTGTACCCTGTGTCCTACTTTCAACAATTACCTGTATTTTTCCAATTTATTTTATCTGTCTTCACCACATTTTCTCTGATCTCTAGAGTACTTTAAAGCAAATCTCAGACATCATATCATTTCCCCATATATATTTCAGTACACAGCACTCACATAGAAGTGCATTTTTAACATAAGCTTGTCATTATCACCTAAAAATTACTAGTAATTTCTTAATTTCACATCCTTGGTCCATATTCAGATTTCCCTGATTGTCTTAAAGATGTTTTGTAAATGTTTTTTCCTTTCTTCCCCCCTTTCCTCTCTCTGTCTCCTCCTTTTCTCTCCTTTCTTTTCTACCTTCTCTCCCTCCTTATGAATCAAGATGAAAACAAGTCAGAAATTGCATTTATATATGTTCCTAACATCTCTTTTACCCTCTCCACTTTTATACAGATTAATATTTCTAGTTTTATTTACCTGGGAATGCAGTAGACAGTAGGCTTTGAGTCAGAAAATTTGGCTTGTAATATTGGTGGTGTAACCAGTTATTGAACAAGTTAGGCTCAGTAGGATATAAGCACTTAGCAACTTGATTCTTTCTCATTGTTACCCCTTGAAGCAAGCTCTATGGACTCATTCTTCCATAGAGTTTAGTTTTCCTCCTAGTTTTCTACTCAATATTAGATATTAGCAAATAGACTCTTTTTTCTTGCTGTCAAATAGTCTAATCTAGTCTAATATACAATTTATTTTCTTTTTTTTTGTTTTCTTACTAAGTTTTAAGGTTTTCCCCTTCCACTACCTCCTGCTATTCCCCGACCCAGGCCAGTTCTATCCTGTACTGTGGAAGAGACCAGCAAGTTTATTCTTTTTTTCTCAACCTTTTCTCTCTTACAAACTAGCTACTTCTTCTGGATCTTCCAGGTTCAGACCCAATGGAGAGGGAGGAAACAAGAAATAATATAGATAGAACCACTTTATAAATAGAATGCTTTTGTGTATCTGGTACTGTTTAATCTGGTGTCCATCTTCTCTGTTTCAGATGCCAAAGTCCTTGCTATTTCTCTCCTGAAGCCCTTTCGAGGGATTTTCTGTGATTTTTCACCGTTGGAAACTTCCAACCATAGGTCTTTGCCTGGGATCTTACAGTTTCCTCTCAGTCCTTGTCTTCCCAGAAATACTTTCTGTTGGGACTTTCTTATCTTTCTAAGGCAGCTATCTTGGAAGGAATGCCTTTGAACTCTCAAGAACACTTCTTTTTCAGAAATCCACCAGACCAATGAGAAAACACATACCTGCTTGATGGGTCCATCAGTGGAAGTGTAAGCCATTCCCAATATAGACCGGTCTCAAGACTGTGCTACTTCCAGCCAGTCTCGTAGAGAGGGCTTCATAGGAGTACAGCCTCCCTCAACTCTAAGATACATACAATTAGCCTGAATTCAGGAAGAAAGCTTTGACTAGAGTGAGGAAAGAAAAATGACACAGCACTTCAGAAACTATTTAACTAGAAACTCACTACCATTTTTTACACAACATCTCATGAATTCATAGCTTTTTCTTATGTAGGCTAGAGGTGAGTAATGAGCAAAACTGGATGCATATTCTCTGATCCTATTCTTAGCAGATGTGTTTACTATTGTTCTCCACATCTGGGGCTTATGAAAAGGAAAAGACACAGCTCATGTCCTTGAAATCTTGGCCACATCGTTTAAACTTACTGGATCTATTTCCTCAACTGTAAAATCCAGGCTTTGGAGAGAAGTTAATGTATTATAGTCCCTCCCTTCAAGGAACTGGCAGTTTACTACAGGAGATGCATGTCAAAATAATTACCCTACTAAAAATTAGATTGGAAATATTACAGAAGTAAGCAGGATGGGCTATCTCATGGAAAGACGTAAAGAGGAGAAACAGGTTTCCCCAACAAAGGGAAGGACACTCTTCAGTTTTGTATTCCCCACAACTCTTGTCAAGGTAGTAAATGTTCAACAGGTACATTTATATATAAATAAATGCCCAAAGAGGTAAATATTAAGGAACAATTTCACTTATGGGACTGAGGAGGTAGAGTTTTTTGTACTTACTTAATGATAAGGCATCAAATATGAACCTGAGATTGTCATATTCTGCAGTCTGGAATATTTTTAAACAAGTAGATCCATTTGCAAAATGGCTGGAAGCTTTCAGAATTGCCACCTCTGATCATGTATGAGTGTAAAACTGACACCAACACGGGTCACATGCATGAACTCTAACTTTGACCAAATTGTGTACAGTCTGAACTAAATAAATGGAATTCACCAGTTACTGTCTTTATAACCCACCTTAGTAGAGATAAACCCTCTGCCAAGCAATAAAAACAAAATAGGTACTTGAAGAAAAAAGAGAGATCAAAGAAGAGAGGACAACTTGAGAGAGGAAGGTCAAGTGCAACCAAAGCTAGCCTGTACCTCTGCCATAAGAACATGATCCATCAGTGAAATATGTGTGTTTATTGAATGCCTACAATTTATTCATTATTTGCAAGGCATCATACAGAAGATATAATGACCTTTAAGACAAGGTGATTGTTTATTTGAAATTGGTACCATAAATTATTTAAGGCGGTGTATCATGTAGTCTCCTACCAATGCCTTTGCCAACTGTTGGAGTAGTGATAGCCATTCTCTCCTCTGATGTCCTGGAATATTTTACATGTTCTATCATAATGCATTCTCACACAGGATTTCTCTCCCTTGGTTTCCTTAATTATAAGCCATATATTTTATAGCCTTTGTATCACCAATGGCAAAAACATCAGAGATCAACAAATGGAATAAACAGATGAATAATGGACAAAGGAGTGGTATAGATGCAGACCTGGAGTACTTCAAATATTGAACAGAATAGATGTTGAAGGAGAAGTGTTTCAACATGGAGAAAATTGGCAAAGAGATGTTAGCTGAGGAACAGTAGGGCAGGTAGGAAAAAATTTATATAAAAAGGAATAAGAAAGAAAGCAGAAGCAGGGAAATCTTATAGAACAGCACCACTTTGAGAGAGGATGAAAGAAGAAAGAACAGACACAAAGGACTTGGTCCTGAGCCAGCCCATATGAGGGGCTCAGGCAGTGCAGTTGGCTCTTTTCTCATTATGTGCACTTCTGAGGTATAATTAAAGGAGTGGTGGGTCCCCAGCAGTCAGTTCAGCTGTTAAAAGGGGTGTTTGTGCAACTAGCAGAACTCAGCACTGTTTGGGTCTGTTTTCTGTGATAGTTTTGGTGGGGTGAAAGGGGGCTCAGATGAATCAATAAAGTCTTCTGATTCACAGTGCTTCTTGGCCATCAAAATTCCTGCCACCTTTATATGAGTGGGCAGGACTTTCCATTGCACTTGCTAGTGAGCATATAGAAAAATCTCCCTCTTTATCTAAAGGATAGAATAGGAAGTAGGAATTACTGAGGAACTGGATTTATTTGTGTGGGGATGTACACTATTGGCCTCATAAGATCAAAGATGCAATATAACATCTAAGCTGTCTGTAAAATATTTTTAAATATAAACTGAATCATTCTTATCCATATTCATCCTTTGCATGAGCATGAAAGATCAGATTGTTCAATAGTGAAATTGCTTTGTCTTCCGAGTTGTTCATGAGCATTGACAATAGGCAGCACTAAGCTTATTTTCCAAGTGGTAGCTTCAGGGAGAAAACACCAAAAATCTTACACTGTATTCTGACATTATTTTATTAGAGATTCATTAATTCATTAGAAGATTTGAGGATATTTTCTCCCTCAAAAGGCATTTGATAAGATGTGAACATGTCTAAAGTAGCAGTGACAGAAGCTTTTAATTTTGGCTGTCCCTTAGGGCCACACACCTGAAGGGTAAACTGGATACGTATCTTAGAGCTCAGAAAATCATAGCATTTCAGATTCTGAAGCACTGAACCCATTGTTTTCAACATACAGATGAGGAGGCTGAGTCCTGGAGTGGTAAAGTGTTGTACACAAATGTGAAGTTATTGTGTTACAAATCCAAAACCAGTACCATATCTCTTGACTCTCACCACTTAGTCTTTCCTCTATGCCACACCTTGTTCAGGATCAGCCCTCTGTCAAGAGTACAAAGAGAGGACAAAGAAAGGGAGCTTCAAGGAGGAAGAACAACCTGAGAAAGGTGAAGGACAACAAAAATGAGCTCTTGTCTCTGCTGTGATGCTTGGGGACAGGCTTGTGTGGGAGCTTAGCCATGCCACAACGAGACCTAGCATCACAGCAAAATATAGCCCTACATTTCTGCAGTATCAGGACAGTAATGCAGATTTTACACTTAATGATAGCTCTTTCAATTCTGTTGTAGAAAACAAGTGCTCTCTAGCTCTCAAGCTGTATTTCTAATTTTAAATTCTTATACATTTACATTGCAGTGAAATTGCTCCATACGACCCTTGGAAATACTACTGTACGACATCAACTTAGGGTGCTTTTTTAACTCAGTTGAGTGAAAAATGGTGATCACAAGTCTGTATTTTCTTATAACTGTTAATATTTCAGTGAGGTAAGAAAAAATACAGGACTAATTTATGAAATGAGTGAACTTTTTTCTATGTAGTGTTTGCCAGGTGTGTAGATTGGTAGTTTAGGAAATAAAACAACTCCTTTCCAGAATGAAAAAGTGATGAAATCTTTTATTTTAAAAGTAAATGTTTATGCTTACTTTTAATTTTAAATGACCCTGATTAACTGAAAATATTCATAAACATATATAGTATTCAATTTTTCCTTTCAACTGATATTTATACACCATTTATATATTTTCAGTTGAAGAGCTAGAAATGCTTATGGGAATAAAAGACTTCAATCACGATTCTATTGTTCCCTTTAAAGAAAGGGGTGTTCTTTTCCTACGTACTATTCATGGAACAAGAGGTTGTGTTAGCTTTGTAATGCTGCTGTAACAAATTACCACAGACTTAGAGGTGTAAAACAAGGCAAACTTATTATCTTATAGTTCTGGAAATCATAAGTCTGAAATCTCTCTTACTGGGCTAAAATCAAGGTGTTGACAGGGCCATGTTCCTTTGTGAAAGCTCCAGAGGAGAATCAGTTTCCTTGCCTTTCCAGCTTCTAGAGGACACCTGTTTGCCTTGGCTCATGCCCCTTTCCACCATCATCCAAACCAGCAACATCAGGACAAGTTTTTGTTGTTGTTGTTGTTGTTTTAACATTGCCATGTCTCAGACTCTCTCTTCAGTCTCTCTTCCATTTTCAAGGACCCTTGTGTTTAATTGGGCTCACCTGTGTAGCTAGGGTACTCTCCCTATTTTAAGGTCAGCTGATTAGCAACCTTAATTCTCCTTAGTAACCAATTACATTCACAAATTTTGGAGATTAGGACCTAGACGTCTTTGGGCGCCATTATTCTGCCTACCACAAAACTCAAGAAGGTTAAGATGAAAAGCTGTTACTGCCACTTGATGGCAAGTGGTTGAGAATATCATTGCATCCCTGCTGAAAACTTCATGCTGGAGTGTGTGTGATTAGTGGGCCGAATGCAATATTTCTCTAAGTCATAGAACGAGACCCAGTACTTTCCCCTCACCTTGCTACAGGTTAGGATGCCTAGCAGCTAAGTCTGTGCTGAATGTTATTAATGAGTTAACTACTAATTATTTGAGCTGATTCCATCAGAATATACCTGAGTGTATGTAAGTAGTAGGCAGCTAATATAGTCAGATAAAAATCATTTTGAACAAAACTGAAAATATAGCCAAATTCAAAATATAGTTTATGTAAATACCATATCCATTTTTTTCCTTTCAACACCTTGATATCTTCATTCAAAAATTTTACTTTTGGCAATCACTATACTAGTTAAGTTGGAAAGTAATTTTTTTACAGAATAAAATATACTGATGGAACTCCTATGAAATTGACAAATTTGACAAATAAACCTATTTGGGTGGGCATATGAGGTAATACTAAATATCTTTTTTTGCTTTTATAGAAAGCTAGTCAATTAATTGTTTCCTTTACACAGGTTTTCATGACAAATCATTGAGATTAGTCATGCCAACTGTTGAACAGGTGGCTCTCCTCCTTGGCATCCCTGTTGTTTATATACTTCCACCCATGTCATTCTTTACTCAAGACAGAGAATTCTTTGGCAGTGAAACACCGTGTGGCTTCTCAATATTTGTGTGGATTAAGCGTCCACAATGTACACATAATGTGAAAGACACTGTTGGATGGATATAAATGCCTATTTTACCTTTTATCTTTTCAATTTCTTCCCACTCCTAAATTATCCCTCACCTGCCAAACATAGCCCTGGATTCAAAAATAATTAGGATTCAGATTCTGAATATCACAGCTCCTATAATTTAGCATTACCAGATTTTTAGCTTTCACTAAGTATAAAGACATTCTAATTAAATGAACACTAAATTTCATCAAAATTGGTGGAAAACACTCTGGAAAAACTATGGAAAACACTTAGAATGTCACCTGTACAGAGTAAGCATTACATAGAGCTAGTAGTAGTAGTAGTAGAAAATTGATACTTTAATATTATTTTGATAATATAATAACTCCTTAATTCCTATATGTATTTTTATTTATTTGTATTTCCTTTGAAAAATTGTGATTTCTATTCTTCCCATCAAATATTACAAAATGAAAGTATGTATTTTATATTTGGCCATGTCTAACGTATGTCAAACAGCTAAAATTGATTCAACTTTTAGCAGCATTTTATTGGAAATGTTATCCTTTGTTTTCATAAGAAAAAATACTAAATTTAATTAATGATTAAATTGACCTAGGACATATAGGCAAATGATAATGATAAACTTTCTACTTTCCTTGCTATCTCAGTTGTAAAAACTAAAATAACCTTGTATCTGACGACTCCATCCTACATTAGACATAATGGGAGAGATCTATTGTGACATATAACCCTTTTTGCCACTTGCCTTAGGATATTACTCATTATGAAAGTGTTTTGCTTAACTCTTTGTTAAAATTATACTGAAATAATATACTTTATTCATGTCCCCAAGCTCATGTATGTATAGCAATCTTTGGTTTAATAACCGTTCAGTTCTCAATAAATAGAATATTTGTTGTAGCAATCACTTTAATGTAATGAGAAGAAAAGAAAGGAAATGAAAAAAAAACAGAAAGAAAAATATTAAGTCAAAAAAGGTATTTTAAGCCAGGCACAGTGGCTTGTGCTTGTCTGTAATTGCAACTACTTGAGAGGCTGAGGCAGGAGAGTGGTTTGAGGCCAGGAGTTCAAGACCAGCCTGGGCAACATTGTGAGACACCATCTTAAAAAAATAAGAGAGACAACCACGGTGAAACCCCGTCTCTACTAAAAAATACAAAAAATTACCCGGGCGTGGTGGCGGGCGCCTGTAGTCCCAGCTACTTGGAGAGGCTGAGGCAGGAGAATGGCGTGAACCTGGGAGGCGGAGCTTGCAGTGAGCCGAGATTGTGCCACTGCACTCCAGCCTGGGCGAAAGAGCAAGACTCCGTCTCAAAAAAATAAGAGAGACAGAGAGAGACAGACAAAACATTTAAAAAAATATATTTTGATTACTGGCATTCTCTGAAAATGTTTTTTTTTTTAATTCTTTGACACCTCTATTAAGTTCCTAGTTGTGCTGCTTTGCAGGAATAATTGTTTTAATTTTTTCTCTTAGTATATCTGATGAATTTGTTTTTTCCCTTCAGGTAGCAGTGAAAAAATGTTGTATAAGCTCCACTAAAACTTGTGTCTGAATACTTGTCAGCCTATATTTCTGTAGAGGGTTCTTTTGGATTTATGTCTGAAATAAATCAAGTTCCATCTATGTGGCAACACCTGTTTAGAATGATATACAATTTCTGTGCATGTTAAACCTTGGTTACTGTACTTTATTAATTGTTCCATTTTTATCTGGATGATGTTCAATGCATGGATTTGAATTTATCTTAGAATTAACATCTTTAGAATTCACTGATGTATCTTTACTTTTTAAGTGAGGCAGTATCATCTTAAACCCTTATATGAATAACCTATGGGTTTTAAACGTAGAATTTGAAGGAAATACTGACCACCCCATCTCTTTTTCTAACCCAGACTAAATCACACCATCCAAAATCTGCCACAAATTTCCATTTAACTTGTTCCTGGTTTCTACTTGCCTCTCTGAGTTAAATGTTATTTAACTAAATTTTCTAACTAATTTCATACTTTTGATGCACATATTGCTCTTTCATTTATTAATTCTTTTCAATATACACATTTCCATTTAGACATTTATTTAATCCCTCACTTACGGAAACAATAGGCCATAGTTTTTTCCTGCTTCTCTTTTTTTTCTTTTGTCCCTATAGTATCTCCTTACCCATGTAATTACCATTTGTGCTGGGTAACCTTCCAAAGACCTCACTCTAGACATTTTTTGCTAACTTTGATTTCAATGATTTCTGTTCAATATTAGTTTCCTATATTTTAGTGATGTTATATTGATATATTACTTCTTAAAATATATTTTATAAGGCAGATTGCAAATGAAATTAATTACAAAATATTTCTCATTAGAGTGTTCCTAATAATAATTTCATCATCCTTAGGAAACATATTATGAAAAAAATAGGGAGAAAGCACATGAATAGTTTCTGTTGTCTTAATTCTAACAGTACACAAAACATTTAGCAGTAATAAAATTTACTGTAGTAAAATCAAGCTTTCCAAGCTAGACTATTTCTATTTATAGCATTTAAAATGGGGCATATTATTAGCTATCTCAGAGAAGCTGTACCAAAGTAAATAACTTACATAGGAAAACTTATAAAGTTAATTGTACAAATATCATTTGAGGGCTAAGTGTTACAAAAGTACATTTTAATCTACTATCTATGGTTAGGGTGGCACATATGAATTTAAAGGCTTAATAATATAAAATATGTCAATATAGAAACAGACTTGTGTGTTCAATTCTTATGCCATGTATAAATGAAAACCCAAAATTGTAGGCATTGTGTCTAATGTTTTTTTTTTTTTTCAAAACTAACTCAGCCAGTCTCATGGCTCTTATAAGAAATGTGTTTGGATTTTAGGTCTGTTTGAAGTTCATATCTTATGACATATTTATGGTCATTTGTAGGTCTGGACAGAATTTGTTTTTCCTAATAAAACTAAGTTTTGATTTGGAAAGGCCTTACAACTGACTAAAATTCTCACAAAATACAAACACACAGCAATGTTCGTCATACCAACCTCTTGTACAGATAAGAAAGCTGAGCCCAGAAATGTGAAGTGGCTTGCCTACGTTCACAACAGTGCGCCCATTAGAAGGTGATCCTGCTAACTTCCATGTTTCAGAGGGAACTCTTGTTTTTACATCAGAAACTCTTTAGTATGTCAAAAATCTGGATGCTGGAAAGGGAAAAGTTCATAGTGAGCCATAGGGACTGAGTAAGGCTAGGAGCTGAGATAATGTATCTTTCAGGGTTTGTAAGAATCACGTGGCTGATCTGGAAAAATAGCCATGTGAAGGTTTTCTTTAATGTGGCAGTTCAGATGCCAGTTTCACTCCAAGATTTATCTTTACTAGCCAGTCATCAGTTCTGAATAGGCATGGGTATGAATATCAGGTCAAGGTTTTACAAATGTGAAATTCATCATTGTGATTCTGAAGCAAGTTCTTTTTGCACTGTTATTACATTTTACAAAACGCATAGAAAAAATTTTATCCCTGTTCTTATTAGTAAAATGTATGTGTTTTTCTTTAATAATCCATATTTCTAAGCCATGGGGCAAAATTATTTCAAAATCATTGGTCCTACTGTGCCATAGGGGAGGGGTACCTGGACAATTAGGAGACCATAGGTATTTTAGAAAGCTGGTGTTAACATGTGATTTCTATTTTATTTTTTTAATCCCATAAATCCTCACCTCAGTCCTGCCTTTAATAGGCACTCCTAGAAAATTGTATTAACTGATTTAAATTTTAACTTTCTTTTCAGCTTTCTTTGGGGCATCTTTATTAAAAGGTCTAAATAAGGTTCATTTCTGTTTTCTTCACAGCCTTTTATACAGAGCTTTACAAATAGTTGGCACTCAATAAATATTTGTTGAACAAGGGAAGATAAAAATGAATATAGGAAATCCTTTTATAACTCAAAAGTAGAAAATTCAGCCCCTGGAAGATGAAAAAAATGGTTATATTGCCTTTTTACAGGAACTCATTAGCTATGAATCACAGAAACTGTCTATTGACATAAACTCAAAGTTTCCTGGTTCAGCCTCCCAAACTATGAAGAGATTCTTTTCTAAATGTGTCTGACAATTTACAGTGCAACCAAATCTCCATTCTTTCACTGATAGGCAGTGACTGCCTAGAAAATAGTAGTCTCATTTTCAATAACTCGAGTTGTTGAAATATAGTTAAGAAAGAACTACATTCTTGTACCTTGCCCCTCTCAGGCTCTAGTTACATTTACGATTGAAATAATACAAAATTAACACTTCTCCCACATTATAAGCCTTCAAATATTTTACATCATTTAAAATGTTTTCCAGGTCTCTTATTATCTTGGCTGCAATATCCTCTTGTACTCTACCATGCTACTATTTGCAGTCTCCTATTTGTACTTTGCCTCTATTTAAATCTATTAAATAGGGATTTCGTTTGCCAAAAAAACCTATCAACCCAGAAAACTTCCTTAAAAATATACTCATTGATAGAATTTACACAGGAAACTTTGAGGTTATTAACTTTGTAAAACTCTTAATTATTTATTTGAGCATTCTACAGATGCATAGGACTGAAGAAAGAAATCTTTTATCCTCAACATGATTTGGTGGCTTAAATTATTCTTTTCTTGTCATAAACTGCAAAGGGCTCCATTTTTTTTTTTTTTTTTTTTTTTTTTGCGTTGTGATTACAAGGTCATTTTTGCTCCAGGGTGGAGCCCCCTAGAGGGGAATGTGATGTGTCTCTTATCAGAACAAAGGATATTTTGGGCTCTGAAATATATTAGCTCAGTCAATCATCAAGAAAAGGATATTTTCTCTGACCCAGTTTACTTAAGTGATTTATGTGGAACTTAAAAGTTTAGAGTCTAAAATTACTCCTGACATTGAATTTGTTTTTTAATTTGCTTCAGGTCCCATGGAACTCATTTAAGTTCAGAACTTGCATTGCTAAAGGCCTAGGTACAATGGTAATCTCTCTACAAATATAACAAGAAACATACTTGCGCTCTTGGGGCATGGAGGAAAATGTGCAATGGACCGTAGAGTAAACAGTGGAGTTAGGGTACTGTTCGAACTTTTGTTTCCAAAGGTGAAGCTCATAGTAGTAAGTATTAATAAGGATCACTCCCTTTTTTCTGAATTATACACTATGGAATTTGGCCAATGCTGTCTGAATACTCAGCTATTCTTTTCATATTCACTCAAACCTGAGAGAAAAAGTTAAATTTTGACACGCAGAGAAGGAAGAACAAGGTTCCCTGATTTACTTTATGAATGATAACATCTTCAACAGCTAAACCCTTTGGCCTCCTTCAAACTAACCCCTAACATTTGCATGGCCCGTGTCAAGAACAAATGGATACTATAAGGATATTGTAAGTTTAAATATTCAAAGTTATAAATCAAACTAACAAGCTGCAAAATTATATCTGATATGTCTCTTGTCTTAGCAAATACAACTTTCCAATTACTAGGAAGTCTAGGTTCAAATTTAGAATTTTCTGACACCTTGTAGTTAGTTTCATGCTGGAATATGACCCTCCTGCCCCATGTTTGGTCCATGGCCAGTTCCTTTTCCCTTCCTATCCTGGCTTCATCTAGCACCAGGAGGAGACCCATGCACTCATGTGGGCAGCTGAGCCTGCATGACCAGTCTCCAGCCATACTAAAGATCTCTGAAAAATGTCTCCTTTGGTCTCCCTTGGGCCTAGGAGGATGCATATGGGTAAGAACGTTCCCCTTAGGAAGGTGGACCTAAGGAAAATGCTTGGAAGTAATGCCCAGGTTAATTAGACAGGGAATTTGGGAGTTCCAGCTACCTGGAGAATAGTCTATATAGAGGGATATGAGCTTTGGGTGGGTATCCTGGGCCCCATGGATTCTTAACTCCTTGGAAGTTTGTGACAGGAGAAAGAACAGCACTGGGCCTAGATCAGGGTCCTGGGTCTAAGGGTGGTCTGGCTTTTTTGAAAAACATATGTTTCCCAGAATGAGAGATTGCTCTTGGGAAATATATAAATTTGTGTGATGAAGACAGTAATGGCATTGTAGTTTCTGAAAAGAAAAATGTATTCATATAACTCAAGAAGAAATGTTAGAGGCTGAACACGATGGGTTACACCTGTAATCCCAGAACTTTGGGAGGCTGAGGCAGGAAGACCATTTGAAGCCAGGAGTTCAAGGCTGCAGTGAGCTATGATTGTGCCACTGCACTCTAGCCTGGGTGACAGAGTGAGAACTTGTCTCTAAACAGAAAGAAGTAGGAGAAGGAGAAGGAGAGGAATATTTGAGACGTAAATTAAGGCAAAAGCCTATGAACAGGGAAGACTATTTGGTCTTATTTACTATTTGCCTTGATCAAAGTTCTCTGTTTATCAATACAAATATTAATAAGACTATATAAGAGGCTACCTATGATAGGTAGAAAAATTAAGAATGAAACTCATGGTTGCTGTGTCCTTGCCAGGTATCATTTTTCCAGCTGTTGTAGTCATAGGGCTAGACTGTCAGACAGTTCGAGAAGCAGGTGGCTATAATTAGTTCTTTATGTAAATATTAACATTGTCATCCCTATAGACAGGATAGTTAAGTAGAGCCTTTTCCCATTCTCTTCTTGGCCCTCGAAAATACCTCTGGCTTCTTGTCACTAAATTCCATCAGGTGCCAAAATGCTGCAGGTTTCCATGTTTAATATTGCAGTTTTCACATGTAGAAATTCATAGCATACACTACTCTATGTCATTGCAGCTGCTTTTGTTTTATACAATATAGTCATCTGTTGGATTTAATGTTGACTTATCAGATTTACTTTGTACTTACTTTATATTTTGAAAATATCTTTTCTCTAAAGTCTTAATAGTCATTTTTAAGTTGACTAGATTAAATGTAAGATGATTTCTGTGTGACTTCGGAAGTAGAACACACAGTTTAGATTTTGAAATTTTCATTTTTGGCAGGCATAGTGCAGGATGTGGCCTAGTTTCAAAATGTTTATTTGAAACAAAAATTTAACTGGAATTCAATACTGTGCTTTCTGGAAAGAGTTCATCAAATTTTGACTGTGGTTATTTTTTTTTGCACCTAAAATATATATTTCTACACTTTATCCAGAAGTGCTTTTTAAATAATTTTAAAGGAATTACTATCAAGTTTTCTTTTAAAAAAAAAAGCAAGAAAGGTTTTCCAAGATGTCTACATTTCAACTGTATTTTACATGTTATGTATGAAAATTGTCATGTATTCAAAAAACTAACAGCTGATATATTGAGTCACTAAATATGAAGAAAACATGCACTAAATCTCCCTTTTTACTTACTACTAATAAATTTGACATAGAGAGAAAGCAGTAAACATACAAGTAATGAATACATGAAAACAAAAAACTTTGGGGCTATTCTTTGGAATTTAGTCTTTGCTGCATTAACACTATTTAAGGTTTCCTCTAATTTTTATTATACATTGGATAGAACTAGCAACATGAACAATGACAATATTTTCAGGTGCATAATATGTACAGATGAGTGAGTGTGTGTCTGTGTGTTAGGTACTGTTCTAAGCACTTTATATGGTTAATCACATTTAATCTTCATACCCAATAAAATAGGTGGCATTTTTACCTCCATGTTATGGATGTGTAAAGTGAGATACAGAGTACCTAAGTGATTTATCTAAGGTCACACAGTAGCCTGGGGTAGAACCAAAGTTTGAACAACCATTCTTGTTTTATTCACTCTATATTATTGCCCTTGAAAAGTTATGGGATTTATAGAGTACTGTAAGTCAATAGACACTAAAAACATTTCCTTAGAGATGGGGTCTTGCTATGTTGCCCAGGCCGGTCTTGAACTCCTGGGCTCAAGCAATCCGCCTGCCTCAGCCTCCCAAAGTGCTAGGTTTACATGTGTGAGCCACTGCACCCAGCCTGAAAACATTTTTAAATGAAACAAATAGTGGAAATAATAGTAGTAGTTCATTTTCCTGTTAAAATACTAGGTTTATTAAAAAACACCAGACTTAGAGGATACAAGATTCTGGTCCTAATTTTGCCAATGGCTGTGTGACATTGAATAAATTACCTTACCCTCTCTGAGCTTCTATTTTCTCATTTTTAAACTATGGAAAGTAATATTGTTTAAATAAGTGGTAGGATTAAATCAAATATCATGTAAGCTATTTTTACAATAATTTGTGTAACAGACAAACGGAATGAAAGTTTTGGCCCCTCCCTCTGTCTCTGAACCTCAGTTTTCAATGAAAAACGGGAGGACCAAACTAGATGAGATAATAGTTTTCTAATATCTCTATAATTTCATGGTTACTATAAAAATTGCAACTTTAAAAAATTTATTAGTTCATTGCAACTAATAGTCATTTCATTAAAACATAATCTTAGATTTTTAAGATTATATTTTTATAGTTATTTTCCTAGAACTATAGAGCCTTTAAAAAAGAACTAAAAAGGATATCTGCTTAATACAAAATTCTAGGACAGCTAAAAGTATGTTAGAGTTTTGTAGAATCATGTGTTTGAAAATTTTGGCACAGCCATGGTTAACGTTCACAATATTTGCAACCATGAATATTATTTTATCCTTAATTTAAATCTTCCTTAAAAAATTAAGTTTATTCTTTATTTGGTGGGGGATATTTAGTATGGTTGAGGCATACTTTAATTAAATTTAGTTAAGTCATTTATCAAATTTTTATCTTTGTATTTGGAAAAGCCATTTTTTATTCCTTTTCTCATATCTTTAACTTTTAAAGACTTTCTGTTCATCACGTGTGGAGGCCCAAACTGATCAGTAAACATGTAGTAATAAGTTTATATTATTGTTACTATATGGGTGTCATTTTAAAAAATCTTAGCACGTTTACAATAGAATACCAATATAGTAATCATCCATGTTTATAATAGAGTACCAATATAGTAATCACTCATTTTTTTAATTACCCCTATTTTGGATATGTCATTATTTGCTCTGTGTATCTAAGTTTGGACTTTTATCCCTAAAGCTACCCTGGCATCAAACCAACTTCAAAAGATTGAGGGCATGTGCCTTTTTTCCAACTTAATTAAAAGTCAACAAATAACAAACAGCCAATATGGCAGAGTAACGTGTTAGAAAATGACAGCTGGAAACAAGCCCACATTCTTTGCCACTCCTCAAGTTTGGACATCCTATCTCCTGCCTGAAAAGTAATATTGCCGGAATGAGAGAAACAGCATATCCTTCCAATTATTTATTCAATAAATTTTGCTGTGAGACTACACAGTTGATAGCAAGTGGTATTAAAACAATAGACTTGAGAACTGATTTGTGTAAGTATTAACCATGGCCTATGCTCAAATGGAAAAGATTGCATGTGGCGTGTGTATCTATACACAAATCAACATTATTTGCTGGGGTGTTGTAAGTTTTAAACATTTGTATTTGTTATGGCATTGTAAGTTTTAAACATTTGTATTTGTTATGGCATAATACTCTGAAGAATGGATGTAAAAATCTTTGAAAATTCCTACTTAAATATAATAAAAATATGCTCTGATGATCCTAGGATTATGTGACTTTAAACAAAATACATAAAAATATGTTAAATATACCCATAACTAATCCTGTGTATCTCCATGATTAAAATCAAGATCTGTCATGTTGAGAGGTGGCACTTCACCTTACATTGAATGTGACCAGTGTAATTGAGGCAGGCTCTTCTAAAGAACTGCTCAACACTGGGATAGCGGTGCTTGTAGAACATATAGTATGTAGAACATACTATATAACTAATGTATGTAGGACATACCACATAACTATAGTATGTAGGACATACCATATAATTATAGTATGTACACTATAGTTCGTGTGTCATTTTACTAAAATTCTTTTTAACTGTAAGGTAAATTTACTTGAATCCAATGGAACAAATTTATTTAAAAGTACTAGGAGTTACAATATCATGACAAGGAAATATACTATTTCTGAAAATCAGTTAAGGAATGCTATATTAATCATTGCAGTTTGCATTTAGGGAATTCTGTAGTGAAGCCACAGGGCAAGGATTTTATTATGCTGCGGTTCTATACATCTATTCCTTGGAGTATTTGTTAACTGTGAGCTGTAAATTGCTTGCCTTTGCAGATAGCTTTTGTAACTCTAAAGATAAAATGCAAAGTCAGCACTGTGACCTTGTTTTTTTGGATAAAAAAATAGAATGATGACTCTTCAAAGCATAATTGATTTTCCTGTTTCAAAGTATTTATTCTTACATATAAACATTTATTTTAATGTGTATGTATACCTTATAAAGTTTTTTATCTACAAACAACAGAATGTTGAAATGTGATTGTACTAATTCAATAATACTACACATATTGGTAACATAGTTGTTCTGTAGTTCTGCAATATGTATCATTTGGTGAGAGCCCTTCTTCCTGTTCCCCATAGGCATGTCTGTTTGTTGAAGAGAAGTATAGCTGAAAAAAAGGAAAGGGTCAAGAAAAATGGGCCTTTACTAAGATAAAGCAGCGTGGTTCATGAATAGAAGTTCAGTTTCTATTTTCTCTGACAGCCTTTGCTGCACTCACATATATTTTCCTATATTTTTCATTTTATCAAATATATGGGACTAAAATATTCTTCTAAAGACTTTGAATATGTAAATAGATTGAACACTAATACAATATTAGTATGATTAACACAAATGAACAATCTTCAGCCAGATGTATGATAGTTGGAGAACAGTTTGATGTATTAATCTTTACCTAGGATCTTTTTAGGGCAAGTGCTTAATATCTGCTGCAGCTTCTATTCTAAGACTGGATTAGATGCATGAGTTTTGAAAATACAACTTACTAGCACATAGAAGAACCACAGTTTCAGCAGTCAAGAATTAGGGTCCTTTAAATAATTCAGAGTTCTTAAACTAGAGTATAATCTACAAATCCCCAAAAGATACATTGGGAAAACCTCTGCTGACAGGCTGTCTTCTAGAAGCATTGCATTTGTATCTACAGCTTTTCGGTTGTGTGTCTAGGGTGTGCATTTCCTATAATATAATGATTGTACCTAATCTTTTCCTAGCCACAAGATGCTCTCCACAACCCTGGCAGTTAAGCCACTGAACCCAACCCCTGGGAAGTAAGCCCCAGTCCTGGTAATTCCTGCAGGAATTGAAATAATACTAGCGAACAATGGTGGGCACAGTGGCTCACACCTGTAATCCCAGCACTTTGGGAGCCTGAGGCGGGCAGATCTCTTGAGGTCAGGAGTTTGAGACCAGCCTGGCCAACATGATGAAACCACATCTCTACTGAAAATAAAAAATTAGCCAGGTATGGTGGCATGCACCTGTAATTCCAGATACTCAGGAGGCTGAGGCAGGAGAATCGCCTGAACCAGGGAGGCAGAGTTTGTAGTGAGCCAAGATCGTGCCTCTGCACTCCAGTGTGGGCCACAGAGCGAGGCTCCATCTCACCAGAAAAAAAAAAAAAAAAAAAAAAAAAAAAAAAAAAAGAAAAAAGAAATGATACTAGTGAATTGAAGATGTCAGATTTTGTTATTCTGAATAAGGTGGTAGGAAAACAGCAGTTTCTTGAGCTTTGTTAAGTGAACGAAATATTTTGCACATGGAATAGCTTGGCCGATTTAGGGTTCTTAGATAAAGAAATTTGATCTGCGCCCTAAGGCAGTAACAAGTAAGCTATATCCATAAAGTGTTTTATCTCCTTACATCTGTATTTTGCTATAATCTATTCTTTTTTACTTGTAGTTTCCATAATACTATGTGCATTGAATCAAAGAATAATTAAAGAACAAAATTAGATAATCTCAGTATTTTAGATTGACAGTTTAAATGAACTAATAGCAAGCCTACATTTAAATTTCACAATCATTTGAAGGGAGATAATGAACATGAATTTTCCAAGGGTGGGATTTTGCTGGTGCTAGAAAGGATTTTACTGGTATGAAAGTAATTGGTTTAGGTTTAGGGAAAACAACTTCCTGTCCAAATGAATTCATCACTGATGAAAAACAGTATTATGGAATACTTCTCCAGAGCTTACACTGTTCAATTATTCTTGGCTGCTTTTTATCCAGGAAATCACAGGCTACAGTGACATTGACAGATTTGGGGATTTGTCTCAGGACAAGCCTCTCACAAACATCATGAGCCCACTGAATATGAGAAGATTACAGCCTTCTTTTCAGCCAGTAAAATCCAAAAGGAAAATCTGGGCCTTAAGACAAAGACTGAAGGAACAAAACAAGGGAAATGAGACACAGGCCGAGTGGATAGTGCTGTATACTAAGCTTCTAAGAAAAAAGATTTTGGTGTAAAAATAGATGACTCCTGATGACCTAATTTCACTGCATTGAGACCACATGTTGCTTCCATGTTCGATTAGTTGTGCTGGTCACTGTGTCTCTACCACAAAGCAGAAGAGCTTGGAAAATACATATGACAAGGGACTTGCATGCATGAAGAGTTACATGACCAGTTCTTATACTAAAATAGATGTATTTTAAAAGCTAAAGGAAAACAAAAGAAAATTAAAAGGCACATGGACAACATACATGAGCATAAATAATTGTGTTATCTTACATTAGAGAAGAACATTCTAAACATAAAAACAAGGAAATACATTAGGGAGGAAAGTTCAAATAAATATGATTATCCAAAACTTTGAAACTATATGATAAAATAAGTGACATCCTGAAATAAGATAATTGAAATATACATGATATCTTAAAAGCTAATTCATTTAATATACAGTGAGTACTTTTAAATTGCACAAAAGAAATACATCCCAATAAAGAAAAGGTCGGGGGGGGAGGCAGAATGAGCAAATGGTATGAAGAAGCAATTTATGAAAGCAAAATAATTGTTTTTAAGGTTAATAAAGAATTGCTAACAAAAACAAGTATATGAGATAATCATTACCTATCAAACTAACAAATATCAAGAAATGTTAATACCAAAAGCAGGTTAGAGTATGAGGAGACCAGTACAGTTATGCAGTGCTTGAGGGAATATAAGGTAATTTTTAGAAATTAGCTTAGAGATAGTCACATTTTGTAACCCATTAACTCCAAATCTAGAATGCTTACCTGTGGAAATAATCAGAAATATACATAAATATTTACTTTAAACTATTACAGTAAAAACTGATAATGTAAATTTAAACAGGAGAGGAACTAAATGGGGGGAATTCAAACGGAATTTTAGGCACCTGTTAAAATAATAATTGTGTAGATTATTTAATGACATGAAAAAGTGTTGCTATTATAATTAAATGTGAAAAGATAATCAAATCTATGTTGATAAGTCTGCTGCCAATTTTATTTTTAACATAAATATACACACACACATATACATATATAAACAATGTATTTATATATACTAAAATAAAATATATATAAAATATAAATAATGAATAACTCCTAAAAAGTGAATCGGTGAATCCTATGGATCAGTTTATTCTATGGTTTTCATATTTTAAAAAGCATATATATGTGAAAGCTTTCTAATCACAAAATAAAGGAAAACATTATTGGAAAAGTAAGAAAAAATGTTTGCATTTTTTAGTAGGGATATGAAGAAAGAATTTTAATTTATATCCTAATTTTTATCTCTCTAACATTTTTACACTTAAAAACTTTTGTTTTTAAGATGCGTTTCAAGCTACTAACCATCAAGATGTTCCACTTAATATATGTGAAATGTGACTCTGTCTTCCAGGTCAATGCTATCAGTTTTAAGAAGTATAATGTATATGAATTACGTAAATGTTTACATTAAATAGTAAGTCTTTTAAAAGTAATATATATTAGGCCCTAAAGTAGCTACTTCTTTTATTCCACAGTCTGCCCATGAATTTTGAACTCTGAGTGTGAGAGAGTTTAGTTTTCTACCTATCCAGTGGTAATTATGGTAGCACACACTCTGCAAACCCGCAGGATATAAATTGACATAATTAAGATTAATTCTCAACTCAAATTAGAGCTGTATATGGCCACTGGAAACTTCATGAAATGGTTCAGAGCCTCTTGTTTCTCAGTAGGAATCTTTCTCAATAACCATATTATGTTAAAAATGTTGTTTAAAGAAGTGAACTCAAGAAAAAGTAAACTGGAGAGAAAGCGCCTCCTTACATTTTATTCCTTAAGTGCATCTCTTGGCTCTCCCTCACCAGGCAGGTATTCCTGGCTAGTGGGCCACTCTTTTGTATCCTTTGACCTACATCTCCCCATTTCCGTCCCCCTCATCACCTGTGATAACCACTCTTTCATTCTCTTTTTCTGTGTGCAGACACAGAAAGAAAAATACGGCATGATCTCACTTACACGTGGAATTTTTTTATAAAAGTACTTTTCTAAGGTCAAAAATGGGTAAGGAAAATAGATTTTTCTGCTACAGTGTGATGAGAGAGTATTATTACAATTCTTAGAACTAAAAGTATTGTTAAATGCAATACAGTGGACTTCTTACCATCACTATTTTTATAATGAAAGTGTGGAGAAAAAATATTTTAAAATTCAAACACCAGCTCGAATTTAAAGTCATGTTATCTTAAAACAATTTTATGATATTCAACCATTATTCCATTCCTGGTCCTGAAGGTGTATAATCCAAATTTACTAATGTTGTTAAATAGTACTCCAGGTTCAGAAACCATCCCCTTATATTTTTTATTACAGCCTTACATTTATGCGAGCTTGCACATGATAGCTTCCATAATCACCTTACCGCCTTCTAGTCCATTACAACATTCCATTTATTCACTTTATGTACATGCTCTGTTTTGTACTACTGTGAAAATCAGTATGCTCAGATCTTTTAAAGGATCCTTTAAACCTTCTGTCTACAAGACTATAAAGAAAATAAAGGTGCTGTTGGTTTGGTTGAAACCCCCATTTTCTTTAAGCTTCCATGGAATTTTTTTCATGCTAATTACTATATTAATACAAATATACGTTTAAGAAGGTATATAGTCACAGAGTCTAACAGAAACTCTCTGTGAAATAGTATACTGCTAAGATATTTGTGGAAAAATGAGATTTCCATCTGTATAAAAATATTCAGTTTGCTCCTCCAACTCTGAAGTTTCCATAATCATACAGATGAAAACATTTCATTCCACTTATTACAAAAACACGAAGTGTCCTAAAAGTTTCATTTATTGTCCATTGCATCTTTGAAAACATTTTGGATGCATTTTTTTTAGATAAGATTGTATACACAATGCTTTCAATTTCCTTTATTTATTTATTTATTTTTTATTATTATTATACTTTAGGTTTTAGGGTACATGTGCACAATGTGTAGGTTTGTTACGTATGTATCCATGTGCCATGTTGGTTTGCTGCACCCGTTAACTCGTCATTTAGCATTAGGTATATCTCCTAAAGCTGTCCCTCCCCACTCCCCCGACCCCACAACAGTGCCCGGAGTGTGATGTTCCCCTTCTACTTTATGGAGATACCATTGTCATGCAAAAAATTGTACCTATTTAATGTATGTAAGTTGGTAAGTTTGCAAATACTTACCTGTGAAACCATCACCACAAGTGAAGTTCAATAGCTATCGAGAAAACCATAGTATCTTATTTATTCTTAATACCCTGGAAATTTTACGGAATTCTCATATTTAAGCTATTTTATAACAAATTGCTTACATTTTCAAAGAAAATCAATGGAAAAACTTAGTTCTATAACAAATGATCTAACAGTTATTCTTATTTCACTTAATATAGTGTTTTTATACTTTTATAAAAGTATATCCCTTTTATCCTGGGAGTTCATTTTAAAAAATAGATCTCAGAACAGACTTCTTTCTAGTGCTTTCAAGAAGCATTCAACTTTTCATATTTTCCAAGAAGCTAATTGGTCACTTCAGTCCATCTTTGTAACCATAAATTTTATATGGTCATATTTATCAACATTTTCTAACATCGTTTCTTTCTTTTATATTTTATAGAAATGATTTTCTTAGCCTGTGTTTGCATAAATATTCACCTTTGGTTTTCTCTTGCCATGTGTTTTGATGTTTTGTTTTGATAA
The DNA here is from genome assembly GCF_006542625.1 of Nomascus leucogenys. NCBI lineage: Eukaryota > Metazoa > Chordata > Mammalia > Primates > Hylobatidae > Nomascus > Nomascus leucogenys. The sequence goes on from NC_044393.1 coordinate 49,508,921, forward strand.
TTTTCTCTTAATGTATCTGTAATTAATCTTCATATATAATGTTAGGTGAATACATTGTGTTTCTCTTTTAAATGCATTGTTTACCCTCTAAGCATTAAATAAATATTTATTCACTGCTATTTTGAATGGCTTTATCATAACTTATGTACTGATATACACTTGTCTCTTCCTAGAATATATTTATAACTTTTATTAATTTTTAAATTTTATTGCACTGTCTTGTATATCTAAAATATTACTCTTGCCTTATTCTTATCATTAATGGAAATCCTTGTAGTATTTCATTATTTGAAATTATGTCAACTTTTGGGTTGCTGTATCATGTTAGCAAAGTATCCTTGTGTTCCTCCTTTGCTAGTCAGATTATTATTTTGCTATCTGACAAAACAAAGATGTATATTTTCTTTTGGCTTATTGATGTTGAATTTTACTATTAACAGATTTCCTAATATTAAACTGTCTTTGGATTCTTGATCATGGCGTATTGTTTAATATTAACAACATAAATATGACACTAATATTAATAAACACAATTTTGAATTTGTGGTATGTGAACATTACATTTTAAATATTTTTTAAACTTTTTATCATTCTCAGAGATAACTATATAAGAAATTGATCAAATCACAAAAATTCACTAAAATAATTTATAGACCATGCATCACAAAAGAATATTTTTGTCCTTATCCATATGACGAGGTATTTTAAAATCCCATTTTATACCTCTATTGACTACATACTACATTTTAATACTGTTGAACCCTTCTTAAACTTTCCTTGTGAATGTTTTTGCTAACCATGTCTATGGTATTTCTAACAATTCTAGGTTCAAATAAATAAGGAGGAGATAATCTAACATTATTGATTTTGCAATGTAAATTCAAAGAGAGTGAAGTAAAGCATCCTGGACATTCCTTCTTGAGAAACACTAGCCCAAACAATTTCCCCGGCCCGTTATAGGCCAGAATGATAAAAATAATGGATTTACAGAACAATACTCTGAGGCAAAGAGCAAAAGCCACCAATGGTCCTAGACCCACCACGTTGTGTCTTCACTTTCGTTTTTAATATGCTCATTAGAATTTAAATGTAGAAAAACAAATATTTTCGTATCTTCTTTCAGTCCTGTCATCTTTAAGAAACAAGTTTCTGATTTTTTTAGATCTTTTGCAAACAATTGAGAAATTATTTTATATTTCTATTGTTGCTAAAGATGGTTAGCAAACTACAAAGATTTGTTTTTCAGATCTTTCATAATGTGTGACACTTTTTAAAAGATAATGTTTAAGAAGTGGAGATATCTCTCAAACGATTTATAATCTGTGAAGACCTAAGGTTCAAGGAGTCAGCCATTTGACCACAGTTATATACTCATGCATTGCACAATAACTGTTGTCCTAAAATGAAAAAACCTATTCCAATATAGAGTTTTTATATTGTCAGTGTATATTTATTTAATATAATATGTAATATTTATTTAGGAGTGACTATGTGCCAGGTACCTTTTTATCAGTATAATATCATTTAAACCTTACAAAAACACATTTGAGGAGCACTATTACTTTCCCCTTATGCAAATGGGAAGCTGAGGCACAGGTATGTTAAATAGTTACTCCAGATTACCCAGCTGGTAAGAGATTAGAGCTGTGATTTAGGTCCCAAGCATTGACTCCAGATACTGTAGGCTTAATCCCAAGTTGGGTACTGTATGTCTGGTAACATGTAACCTGGATGTTATGATGCAATGAGATTTATATCCTGAGATTCTAATAATGATAATTAAATTGTAGAAATTTATTATATTTCCAGGGGAATATAAGAAGAAAAATATGCTGTTAATAAACCTGCTTTGATGCATTCTTCTCAGTAGTGAACTTGAACTATAATAGAATTCCCACTGGATTATAATTCAAAGAAATCTCTTTTTTTTCCAAGTAGAACATTCATCATAAAATGAATGTGAGAGACAGTGAGATCCCTGTCTAGATAAATAACTTATGGTTGAGCATAGAAATGTAAGATTTAGATTCAAGACTTAAGGGGAAGACTGGAATTATTTCTTCCTCTGCTTGCCAAAAGCTGTTAGACTGTCACAGAGAGTGGAATAAAAGAAATATTACTTCTCCCTCTTCCCCAGCAGTATCAGGACCAGCACCAATGTTGTCATGATAAAACACTTAAGCTGTACTTTTAGAAAATAAGTAATGAGTGAGGAGCTGAGACAAATACTATGAAAATTTCTATTTCAGTTTAATAGTAATATTTGTAAATGTGCTTTGTTACAACTAAGGTTACTAAAAACATGTTTATAATACAATGATATATTTGCAAGGGAAATATTTGAAACTAAAAGAGGAAGGCTGTGTCTGTGTGGTTATGTTTCTGTTGAGCACATAGCACTGTACTTGGTCAAAATCTTCCCCTTATTATCTTGTTTAGTCTTCACCTCTAGCCTCATTTTACAAAGTTTATGGAGCTTCAGTGAAAAGAATCTGAGTGCAAACTCAGTTCTGCCTAATCTCAAGTCTGGTTGATTACAGATATTTCTACCAGCATTGTTAATCATTTGCTGATTTTTATGGGTCATTATTTAGGTTGCATTAATAGACGCTACATAGAGGAAATCACAGTTCTAATACGTAATCTTGAAGATTGGTACATTTCAGTCCTTGCAGGAAAATATTTAAGGATGAAAGAACTAGAAGTGTCTCTATATATCAAATTGAGAGTATACATAACCTAAACATAAGCAAACCTTTTATTATATAGCAAAACCTATAGCATATGAACTGAGTTCTCCAGAAAGTGGTAGGTAGGATTTGGGATTCAGAATAAAAGATAATATTACAGATTTCCCCTTAGAAAATCAGGAAAAAAGGTGTTGACATAGAGAAGAAAAATTATAAAGGAGAAAGAATGTCTGCTTTACATCCAGGCATTAAGCAAAAAAAAAAAAAAAAAAAAAAGAGATGCAGATTAACTGCCAGAAGATTACAGTTTAACATCAATTTAGCTGAGCAGCACCGATATGGAATTGAGTCCTTAGACTTGAGACACTGAGCCAAACTGATGATTTGAGATTCATGGACAGAAGTTTGTGAAGAGTTATAACTGGAAGGCATCACTAATTCAGATTTGCTCAGTGGCACGGTCTAAACTATCAATTCTTTGAAAAAGAGAATAGCCCGTTGTTACCAAGTATATACAAAAATTACATACCAAGTGTGTACAAAAATTAATTACTTTAAAACAATGTTTACTGCCATCGTTTTAAATGAGTATTCTGCTAATGGCATACAAATAGTTACTTTGAAGTACTTTAAAGAAGTGTATTTTCTTACATAAGCCAAACAGCAGCCACCTCTCTTAATCTCAGTTTCTGAGTTCTGCTTCCTGTGTATACCTTTACTGATGCAACTTCTCAATTAGTGACAAATAAGACAATTCAGATAAAATTGTAATGGATTTTTAAAAGATTAAACAAAGAGTTTAGAGTCACATTATTTGCAAATCCAAAATAGTAACGATAGAAGATCAGAACTAGGCTTCAAATTCAGTTTTTATGCCAAATCACTAGGATGATAACAATAACTCTTTCCTGCCCTCAGCTGTCCAGTGGGGCAACAAACTTGGAGGTGCTACACATTGAATTCAAGAACTAATGGGCAAGAGCAAGTGTGGCCATTCTGTAATGTGCACCATCCTTTTGCTGACCAGAAAGGATGTTCTATTCAGCTAGCAAGGACTGTAAAGTACAAAATATGCATCATTGTTGTTATAGAGCAGAAGGGAAGCACAAGGGAAAATGAAAGAGGAGGAAAACAGTGATCAAAAGAAGGCAAAGTTGTGAAGGACTTAAGAAGACATGAAGAGTTAACAAGAAATTTTTGAGAAGAAGAAAGAATGAAACCCCACTTGGATCATGCAGCAACGTGGGGTGTTCATGCAGGCAGTCAGCCCTAGATGCCTCAGTCGTACTGTTCTTTTCCATATTCTTCCATATTTTGCAGATAATAAAGATACTTTATAAATGTATATTGAAATAATTTGTTAACTGCATTAACAATATACTTTGTGATTGCCCAAAGAGCTTGATCCTCCTCTAATTTGAAGGAATTATGAATTTAATGGTTAGAGAATATGTAGAAAAATTGATGTTAATTTGTTATATCCTTGATAGTTTTTCCTGTGAAATCTTATGGATGTAAATAAAATGATTCTTCCATTAAAAAAAAACCTGCCAGACAATGAAATCATATATCCCTTAAATTTCTTCCTGTAGTCATATAGGAGCTCTTTATATTCTAAAGTACAGCTGCTTATTAGTTGTATGACTTTGGTCAAGTCATCTGTCCTCCCAGTATCTCAGTGCCCTCATCTGAAAAGTAGCTTACCTGTACCTCACAGAAGTTTTACGAGGATTAAATGAGTTAATATTGGGAAACACTTAGACGAGTGACTGGAACATTGTTAGTGTTATATAAGTCCTTGATGTTATTGAAACTTGTGTTAATTTCAAAATGACCTTTTCCTGTTGTCTCCCAGTTTCAGGTAATTATATCAAAGTGTTGTTACTACATTAGCTTTTATAATAGCCTGAGCAGCATCCACCAAATCAGATGTGTTTTCCATATTTACATCACAGCTGGCTAAGAGAAATCACGGGATAGCTTGACCCCCAAAATTCGAGAACTTAGAAAGAACAGCATCTGTCTTCTCCATCTGTTTAACCACGATTTCTTAATTATCTGTGACAACGTGTCTAGTCTGAATCACTCACTGTTCAGCTTAATGAACTGTATTTTTGACACACATTAGAACTTTGTGCGTTCATTAATATTATGTCCTAGTGCTGTTTTCTGCGAGGATGAGGAAAGCTAAAAGTGACCTCTATTCAACCTACATATACTATTATTTTGATGAGGATGATTAAAGCTATTCCTCCTGTAGTTTTTAGTTGGTGTGTCTGTTATCTCCTACTTTTGTTGTAGGCACTCAATTTTCCACAATCAAGTCACTGTCACTAATTGTTCCCTCCAGTGATGCCTGTCTGCCACTGCTGTTCTGAAGCAATTGATGTTGATGTTACATTGGTTCAAATTTTACTTTAGTTTGCCCTTGAAGCTTTTTGGCTGTCCATCTTGTGCTTGACTGCGTTGCTCACTTCATCATGTAACAGCTGTTTTGGCATTCTTTTCTTATTTTTCATTTGTTTTACTCCCTGAAATGTAAGAACTTGGCTTCATTGCCAATATTTTAATAGTATTCAGAAGTATCATTATTGATTTTGATATTGATGCTGTTTGATAATGGATGGCAATGAATCTTGTCCTCTGGCTGAAAATGCTTTTAAAAATGAGTCTAACTCTCTGGCCATTAGAGCTCCTTGGGAGGCCATCATTTCACAAGACTACTGTGTAGTTTGAGCTGGAGGCTTGTTGTGCTATAGTTTTTCAAGTTTCCTGTTGTGCTGAATCATGCACATTTTTCTTCACTTTGGTACTGTGTCATGCCTGTGATGATTTAATAGTTGAGTGGACTTTATTTGTAATTTTGCTTTAGAGGATGAAATAACTCCCATTTCAAAGACCACCCCTAATATATCTGACTTTTTAAAGTTGTAGTTGTTAGTTATTAAGAAGTGTATTTTTATGAGTCTAAAATGTAAAACACATGAAATATTTAAAAAATCTTAACTTTATATTTGGAAAAGCTCCCTACACCTCTATAGTGTTGCATTTTACTTTTTATAATTTTTCTCTTTTATGTGATTCTTCTCTCCTAATAGACTCTACCAAGCAGAAGAATATCTTCTTATTGATATTTGCATTTCCCAAAGCACATACACAGGAAGCTGCACATGGATGGTGAATAACTTTTAATGTTTCTCTTGTGTTGAATATACACGCCATACACACACACACATACACACACACAATAATCCTCTCTTATCTGTGGTTTCACTTTCTGTGGTTTCAGTTATCCACAGTCAACTACATAAATATTAAATGGAAAATTCCAGAAATAAATTCATTTATTTGAAACAAATAACTTTTAAATTTTGGGCTGTACTGAGTAGCATGATGAAATTTCACATGACCCTGCTCTGTTCGGCCTAGGCTGTGGATCGTCCCTTTGTCCCGGGTGTCTACATTATAGACGCTACCCGCCCATTAGTCATTGACATAACCTTCTCCTGAAATCCAACCATCGACATCTTCATGGCTTTATGATCTAGGATTACCCGAAGCAGATAATCCTTTCTGACATGTTGTCAAGGGATCAATAGAAACCTAATGCTATGTTGTAATGCCTCTGTCATTCATCTCACTTCATCTTATCATGTAGGCATTTTATTATCTCAAATCATCACAAAAAAGAAGGTTGGGTACAGTAGAATGAGATATTTTCAGAGAGAAACCATATTCATATAACTTTTCTTACAGTATATTGTTATAATTGTTCTATCTTATTGTTAGTTGTTGATCTCCTACTGTGCCTAATTTACAGACTACACTTTATCATAGGTATGTATGTATAGGAAAAAGCATGGTATATATAGGATTCTGCTTCAGGTGGTCACTGGGGAGCTTCGAACATATGTCCCAATGATAAGGGGAACTACTATATAAACATATACAGTTAAGATTAATTCACGGATAGGTTGCTCATCTAAAATAGGTGAGAATTATCACAAAAGTATACTTTGGACCAAAAATGAAAAAAAGGTTTTTCCTAGGTAAACTACACATGTTAACCTATATAAAAGAATCATTTAGGAAAAAAAATTAAACCAACAATATAATTGTTATGCATTAATTTTCTCTGGTCATTTAAAGCATATATCTGATAGGACCAATAATTGCTTAGAAGCAGTCTTCAATTAATTTGAAAAAAAATTTAATATTTTAAATATGGATAATTCAAGCCTATCTCCTTATATGATCTATAATTTGATAACTCAAACCTCTATTATTCAGACTGGCCTCTTCCCATATGATATGAATCCCTGTATTATTCATCTTTTAATCACTTTCTGCATTCCTCGATGTTTCTTGTAGTCAGTGCAGTGTTAATTGAAGTTCATCTGAATTATCAAGCCAGGCACTAGGACAATTAGATCTGTCTAGCCTGCTTCACAAGATTTTCCTGAAGACCAAATGGGCTAATGTGTGTAAACTTATACTGTTACAGCTAAAATGCTATATATATTTGGGCCTTATTGTTAAAGCATATGAAGGATAAACTAAGTCATTAGACTATTTTGATGAAAAAAAATCTTTGTATCTTATTTCTATTGGTCTTACTTTAGGTTTTCTAACTATATGCACAGTAGGAAGAGTGTTTTTTCGAAGAGAGCTCTCAGTTCTGAAGTCAGGAGCATTATCAGTTACAAACATATTTGAAATGCCTTGCTCAATGAACTCCTTATTGGTAGAACCAGGTTTACATGCTGAATGCACAATCTAGAGACCTTATGCCAAAATCTTTCTGATGGGACTGTAGGCTCTACAGTTCCTTTTTTCATACAGAATGAAATTATACTCAATCCGTATGTATTTGGCTTCCCTGAAATATTATTTTTATTTGCCAACAACACAAAGAGTGAGAGAGTTCTCAACTATTCAAAACTTAGTTGTTTCCTTTTTAATAATCTCATAAGAAGTGATAACATTATGAATAGGTAGAAATTTAAAGAGAGGTGAGTTTGGGATGTTTGGGCCTTGGGCAAGGAGGAAGAAAGCAGAAGGGAACCAGCTTTTATTGAGTGCCCACTCAGCAGACATGGCCATTTGATGAGTGCTTTGCAAATAGTAGGTGAATAACTGGTGACCCTGGGCAACCAAAGTCAGTAGTGATGCCCATGAGTACCAGAAAGGCAGACGAGAATGCAAAGAGGGAGCTTTAAAAGATTAAGGAAAACTTTCCTAATGCCACAATTTTATGTAGGCTAAATATACTTCTGAGTTGCCACAGCATGGACTCTTTTTGCCCATAAAGAAATGTATCTTTCTAATTTTTTAATTTGTAAATATACAGGTAATACATTATTGTAGTAAAAGTATGTATTTCTTCTTTAAACACCATATCTGAATTCAGTCCATTTCCCATAAGTTGCCATTATATTACTTGTATATTATATAAAAGATTATTTTCTATGACTTGCTGTATTTATTTTCTAGGGCTGCCATAAAAGTACCATTAACTAAATGACTGAAGCATAAATTCATTGTCTCACAGTTCTGGAGACAAGAAGTCCAAAAGCAAGGTGTTAGTAGGGCCATGCTCCCATTGAAAACAGAGTGAGGGCTCTTTTCCAGGTCTCTCTATCAGCTTCTGGTAGTCTCAGGTGTTCCTTGACTTGTACATGGCCATCTTCATGTACAAAATCAATGTACAAAAATCACAAGCATTCTTGTACACCAATAACAGACAAACAGAGAGCCAAATCATGAGTTGTGAACTCCCATTCACACTTGCTTCAAAGAGAATAAAATACCTAGGAATCCAACTTATAAGGGACGTGAAGGACTTCTTCAAGGAGAACTACAAACCACTGCTCAGTGAAATAAAAGAGAATACAAACAAATGGAAGAACATTCCATGCTCATGGGTTGGAAGAATCAATATCGTGAAAATGGCCATACCGCCCAAGGTAATTTATAGATTCAATGCCATCCGCATCAAGCTACCAATGACTTTCTTCACAGAATTGGAAAAAACTACTTTAAAGTGCATATGGAACCAAAAAAGAGCCCGCATCACCAGGTCAATCCTAACCCAAAAGAACACAGCTGGAGGCATCACGCTACCTGACTTCAAACTACATACAAGGCTACAGTAACCAAAACAGCATGGTACTGGTACCAAAACAGAGACATAGATCAATGGAACAGAACAGAGCCCTCAGAAACAATGCCACATGTCTACAGCTATCTGATATTTGAGAAACCTGACAAAAACAAGCAATGGGGAAAGGATTCCCTATTTAATAAATGGTGCTGGGAAAACTGGCTAGCCATATGTAGAAAGCTGAAACTGGATCCCTTCCTTACACCTTATACAAAAATTAATTCAAGATGGATTAAAGACGTACATGTTAGACCTAAAACCATAAAAACCGTGGAAGAAAACCTAGGCAATACCATTCAGGACATAGGCGTGGGCAAGGACTTCATGTGTAAAACATCAAAAGCAATGGCAACAAAAGCCAAAATTGACAAATGGGATCTAATTAAACTAAAGAGCTTCTGCACAGCAAAAGAAACTACCATCAGAGTGAATAGGAAACCTACAAAATGGGAGAAAATTTTCACAACCTACTCATCTGACAAAGGGCTAATATCCAGAATCTACAATGAACTCAAACAAATTTACAAGAAAAAACCAAACAACCCCATCAAAAAGTGGGCAAAGGACATGAACAGACACTTCTCAAAAGAAGACATTTATGCAGCCAAAAAAAAAAAAAAAAAAAACATGAAAAAATGCTCATCATCACTGGCTATCAGAGAAATGCAAATCAAAACCACAATGAGATACCAGTTAGAATGGCCATCATTAAAAAGTCAGGAAACAACAGGTGCTGGAGAGGATGTGGAGAAATAGGAACACTTTTACACTGTTGGTGGGACTGTAAACTAGTTCAACCATTGTGGAAGACAGTGTGGCGATTCCTCAGGGATCTAGAACTAGAAATACCATTTGACCCAGCCATCCCATTACCGGGTATATACCCAAAGGACTGTTGATGAAATTTTAAAATTTTTGCTGTTATTTACTTTTACAATTAACAGCACAACAAAATTCTTCAAGGAGTAGAATTTTTAGGTCATAGTCAATTCACATTTTACATTTGAATGCCCATTATCATCTGACCGCCAATCTTTCAGGCCAGTGTTATTTCCACCAGCATTTCCTGGTATCTTTAGTAATACTTGAAATTATCAAATTAAAATTTTGAAAGTTGTCACTCTTTTCTGTAAATAACATCCTGATTTTTAAATTTTATGTTTACCTAATGGGTTTTCATTTATTCAACCACAAATTAAAATTAGGATATTTTTATTTGGGAATAAAATTTACTTAAATGTGGAATAACAATCATGCTGGGTAATATATATTGAGTATTTATTTTGTGCTAGATAATACATTAATTGAATATGCCTCATACTTTAACACGAATTTAATAGATAATTCTTCTTATACGTAATTAATTTTAGCAGAAGACATATTATTAAATTATAGGATATTTAACAATTTTCAGAAGGGAACTGTATTGGTAGAACAGAGAAAATCAGGTTATTGTGTTTCTTCTTTCACCTTACCCATTTGATTTCTTCTTCCTAGATATTTTGCCAATAATGGGCAACTCCAATATTTTAATTAATCTGTATTCAATGATTAAGTATGTACATGTAAAAATAAACATAACTTTAATGTAGCATGTGAGTTATTACCCTGGTAATAATATTAGTACCACTTATTAAAAAAAGAAAAACAAATGTAATATCTGCAGATTGTTCCCTTTATGGTTCTAGATAGGAATTTTTAAGATTACCAAATGATAATATTTCAGTTGCAAATTCAGCACTTAACCAAAAATTACTCTCTCCTGTTGACCTGAAATCACTTAATTTTAAATGAAGAATTCTTTATTATTCACTTATAGCAACTGTAGATAGCTCTTCAATCTCTTCAGACTCTTCAACCAGAAGAGTTTGATGTTTTAAGCATTTGATTTTTTAAGCATTTCTGAACTCCCCCAAAGCAGAGTGGCTTCTGAATTCCACGCAGAATGACTTCAAATGTATTTAGAGACTTCAGTGAATCTGCTCATAGGGAGAGTGGCAAAAGGCTATTCTCTTTTCTTTGAGTCTTGACTAAACAGTACTTCCTCCAACAGAAGTCTATATTTAGTTATAGTCAAAATAAAAAGAAGTTACTGGTGCAGGAAGTAAAGTGAAGAATTGCTGAGGAGAGGATGGTCAGTGACCCAGGAAGGACTGAAAATTGGGTGTTAAAATGTATTTTCTGATATATTCCAAAATCACCCTCTATAATTATTCATTAATTGATTCAGCAAGGACTTTTGAGTGCCTACTACATGCCAGCTTTTGTTCTAGGCAATGAGGTACAGCAATCAACTAATAAATAAAAATCCCTGTTATCATGAAGCTTACATTCTAAAATTTCTTCTCTAAGTCTGTTCTATTCTAAGTCTAGTCTATTCTACTATATATTCAATAACTGTAATTTACAACTTTCTAGAGGATTGTGTTTTATTTCTGTTTCATCCCATTACCAGACTTTGTTATTCTTTACATCTCTTCCTGCCAAATCCTCCTGTTAGCTACCTGAATAATCATACATCTCCTGGGATAGTTTCATTCCTTGAATTGTGACTGTCATAACCTTCCCTCTAGAATGATACTCCAGTGAAGACAAAACACTAACCCTCTCCATGTTTGACAGGGCTTTGGCCCTGCCCCCGAAATCTCTCATGCATTGGTCTGCTAATCTGTCCACCAAGAAAGCACTATAGATTAAGTACAAGACAGTGGAAGAAGGCAATGCATATTTTGATTCTTTAGTTAGACCTCAGTTTTTTACCCATAAAATAGAATGATACACTAGTAGCTACCTCGTAGGGTTGCTCTGTAATGGGATATTAAGTAATATAATGCCTGTAAAGCATGCAACTTAATGTTCAGTATAATGGTCCTTAAAGAGTGCTTCAGGGCTACCTGCATCAGAATACTTTGGGTGCTTGTAACAAAGTAGATTCTTGGCTGCCACATGTTGAATTAAAATCACTGGGAATATGAGCTAAAATTGCATTTTTAGTAGGTTATCTAGGTGACTATTATGAAAGCTGAAGTTTGAGAACTGTCTATAAGTACTCAAAAATTCTAAAAACTAATACAGTCATGCCTTGCTTAATGACAGGCTATGTTCTGAGAAATGTATCTTTAAGCAATTTTGCCATTGTATGAACATCATAGAATGTACTTACACAAACCTAGATGGTATCGTCTACTACATACCTAGGCCATTATATATGACGTAGCCTATTGTTTCTACGCTACAAACTTGTACAGCATATTACTATATCGAATGCTATAGGCGATTGTAACACAATGGTAAATACATGTATGTATAAACATATCTAAATGTAGAAAAGTTACAGTAAAAATACTACAATTTAATCTTATGAGACCACTATCATATATGTAGTTAACAGGAATGTCATGTGGCTCATGATTGTGTTATTATAAGTTATTTTTCCTTTTAGTAATGCAATTATTTAAGAATGAAGTATGTTGATGTAAGTTAGAGTATTACTCTGACAATTCATTTATTGTTGAAAATATTTTTAAACATTTACTAACTTAAATGTACTTTTCTATTTATTGCAGATTCTAAGATGTTAAGATCGTTTTTTATACTTTAATTTTGGAGACTGAACATGAAAATTAATTTAAAATTCCTAAGTAATGTAGAGGAATAAATAAAATGTTATGGGATTTTAGAAGAAGAAAATATTACTCTCTGTGGAGTGATCGGGGAAGACTTCATTAAAAAACTGGAATATCATTAGACATTGGTAGAAATGTGATAAAAGCATCATGTTCCTTTTTTTGTTTCTTACTCCAGTATATATTGATTAGACTAGACAAGGATATCTATATTATCTGGAAGCCATGAGATCCCTGAAAAACTGGATTCAAGAGTGAGAAAAAAATGCCCATGAACCAAGTAATTTCATTTTATTTTGGCCTCTATAACCGTTCTTCAGAAGTGAAAGAGGAATGTTTTAGGGGAGTGCTGTGCTTCTGTTATGAACTTTACCACTGATATATTAGGCCTTCTAATTTGAGGCAATAGCGTGAAGATTGGGTTATTCTGTTAAGGCTCAAGCAAAGCAGAGCCAGAGTTTTTATCCATCTATCTTTTCTATAATGGCTGCATTAGTTCATTAAAAAGGAAACGGTTGTATTCGTTCATAAAAAAAAAAAAAGAACTAATGGAATCCCCAAAATGAGCAATTTAGTTCTTTCTGAAACGTGAAACCTGGCTGGCCCATTGTTTCCAATATTCCCAAAATGATTCTTTATTTTTTGTGTAAATTGATCCTTTACTTTTCTTATGATGGAAACATTGTAGCCCTATTGATGTGAGTGTGATGATTCAAAATGAGTAAGACATGCATTTTTTTTTGTTACTTACATTGTGCTAAGAGGAATTAGATGCTTTCCAAAGCAGTATGTTAGGCTTTTCTATTTCTGTGAGTCTACACAAAGAATGTATAGGCAATTCATTTATCCTTAGTAAACTGTGATAAGATTATCTAATACAGTAAGGTATTCAATACTTTCATAAGTAAGGGCATGAAAGTATGAGAAAATGCTAGTGGTAAAAATATTTAATAACCATCTATATTTTGTATATATTTTCATGTCCATTTGGACATATATACAATAAAGTGTTTAGGGATTTTTAGCAAAATAAATAAAAGCTAAAACATACAAAGTATAAATATCTAACTTAGAACTAGATTAAAATTATTTAGCTCTCACATATATCCTTGTCCAATTGTATTATGATTACCACTAAAAAGAGTGATTTATATTCATACATGCTTTATTTAAGAAACAAAAGCAAAAATGTAGCCACAGAGAAACAGATATAATATATAATATAAAAATACCTTTAGGTATGACATACTAAATTTACTGTAGAATTTGCCTCTTGGAATGGGAGAGGGGAGTATGAATAGAAATTGAGTAAAACCTCAAATTTATCTATGATGTTTTCTCATCTTTATTTATAAAACACAAATATAATTAACTATTAATTCTTGTAGTGGATGATGTATTAATACTCTTCTCAATTTTACAAACACCTGAAAAGCAATAAACACACATATGTATCGATGTGCATGTATATTATTTATTCTACGTGCGCCACTAAAAACAACCCACACAACAATCTCATCCTTTATCACATCTGATAGATTTCCAGTTTTAAGTTGTGCTGGAGTTCTACAAGCCTGGGGAAATAGATTTGGGATAAGGATGTAATAAATGCCTGCTACTCTCTTCATTTCTCCTGGTAGCATCATGGGAGCTTCTTGGATTCTCTACAACAGGTTTTTATACTAACTTCAGCTGGGCTCTCCTGACTGGACATCAAATGTGTAGATGCAGCAAAAATGGAAAAAGCCTTTGCATCTGTCTGCATTGAGTGAATCATGTATGTTCCTTGGTTAGAGGACTAAGTTGAGTGGTTTCATCTAGAGTAATGCTATGGAAAACTGAGAAAGACTTACCTGCAGAACAACCTGTAGAAGTGGAGTAAAGATAGAAGAATTAGGTACCTGCAATAGAATTGCCAAACACTTACAAAAACAATGCTCTTGCCTTTACTCACTGGGACCTCGTAAGAAGTAATTTGCTAAATTTTAGGTATTTATCCAAAGCCTGCTCTCAAGCTCTTTATTTGAAGTGTAGGAGCTACACTTTACGGTAGAGATGCTCAGAAATGGTTTCCATTTGTTCTTTAGAAAGACCCAGAATTATACCTGGCTAAAGTTTGGCATTTTTATGTGTTTCAGTTCACACATGAATGCTTTCCTCTTATATTTTTATTAAAAATGATCTTAAAATTATTTAGCCTTCAGAAGTGGACCACCACACAGGTCACAGAAATGGTGATGATGGGGTAGCACTTTCTATTTTGTGGCTTAGGTGACTAATAGATTTTACAGTAGACATTTTAAAAGTCAAGTAGTACTCTTTAAGTCCAGTGATAAGTGGAAATGATTTTTTTCCCTAGTCTTCTGATAGAAGTTAATTCAAAAATTGTTTGGCTCTAAAAAATAACACTAACCCACTCATGTTGCAAAGGACTTGATTGATCTGAAGGGAAGTCAAAACTATGCTGCAAATGTGTATCATCTGAGTCTTTCCTGGGTGGGGTTTTTCTGAGGGATAATTGATTTAGACCCTAGCCAGTTTCTGTCTAGGGAAAGTACAAAGCTTTCACTAGGATTTCTGCTGATTCCTAGGGTTCTCATTCCCTGTCTAGCTCTAGTATGCTGTCTCTGTTATCCCTCATGTTTTCCTAGATACACAACTTAGCCATTCAATAGTTGATTATGATGAAAAGGACTCTCAGGCTTCATTTGGAAAACTTTTGGTCTAAATAGTATATAGTGTTCAGTCATCTTACAAGGGCCCTGTCTCATCCACAGAATCTTCTGCCCTCCTGATTTGCAAACTTTCAGGAGTACTCTCAAACCTGGTGGCCAGTTCATAGGAAATTACCCTGTGAAAGACAAGCTTGGGTCAAGGTGTGTGATTATTCCACACTCTTGTGGCTTTGGGGCTCTATTCAGCCCTTGTTATCAGAAGTAGGTATGAATTCTCAAGAGGACTGACCAGTCAATGACATATATATATATATATATATATATATGCTTAATGGCGAAGAGTATTCCAAATCCATCCAACTTTTCTTGGCTTAAAACATTTACAAAAATAAATTTGAATGCTTATTCATCAATAAATTGGTATAAAAAAACCTACCTGAAAACTAGCTGAATAATCAAATGGATAAGAATCTTGTATTGAGCATATATTTATGTCAGGTACTGTGCTAAACACATACAGATTATCTCATATATTATTTTCCATGACTCTATAAAGTCATTACTATTGCAAACACTATTTTACAGAGAAGGAAACTAAGGTTTAGATAAATTGACTTAACCAACAGCACAGAACATCACCGGTGAAAAATTTCAGCTTTGAAGCCAGGTCTTTCTGGTTCCAAGAATGCTTTGTGCTTTAACTCTCTGCTGCATTGCCTGATCAACTGTTCCTTCCACCCTCCAAAATCACTACATTTTGTTTAAAACCATCTCACTATTAAAATATAAAATAAAAAATAAGCAACATCAATGATGCATTAAGATTCTCTCCCTGAATAGGACTTTCCACTGATTAAAAAGTCCTCTAGAAGAATTGGCCAATGGCAAATGTTATGTACCCCATTAGTTTAATCTATACATTTCCACATACTCATAGTCATTTCTTCTAGATATTAGCAGCAGCACTATTCTTGCAGTTTCTAATATTAAATTCTTGCAACGGGTGGGTAAGTGGAAGGAAGAGGGATTTGGTCTGTAGCTTAATTCTTTCCCATTATGCTATTTTTTGACTTGTCAGGATCAGTTAATTTGTAATGGTTCACCCTCAGCCTTCTTAGCAGTCTATGTTCAAAGTCAAGAAGTTCACCTGTATCTAGAAGGAGAGAATATTTCTGTTAAACCTGGGTCAGTAATTTCTGTAAGTTGCTAAGAAGCATATAAAATGCAGTTTTGCGAACTGCCATATTTAATAAAGATAATTTTATGTGTGAAATAAATTCTTATGTATTAGGAATTAATTATCTGGTTGATTGTGTTTTACCCAACATCATAATATATCCTGTGAAAAAATTCTGTTTCAATAGTTATAGGATAGAAAAGGACACTATTGGTGAATCTGGAATTTAATAGGATTTTTTAACTGAAACATTTTTGAGATAATTATAAATTAATATGCAGTTATAAGAAATAATACAGAGACCCCTTGTTCAATTTGCCAGTTTCCTCCAATGATAACATTTTGAAAAAATGATAGGATAAGATCAAAACCAGATACTGACATTGATGCAATCCACCAATATTATTCAAATTTTTCCAGTTGTATTTGGAATCATTTATGTGAGATTCTTTGTGTGTATTAAGTACTGTAAACTTTATTACCTCAGTAGGTTTTTATATTCATCACAGTCAGATACTGGAACAGTTACAACCCCACAAGGATCTCTTCTGTTTCCCTATTGTGACCACACCCACCTCCTCCTGCCCTCTTTCTCTTTATCTTTAATCCCAACCATTAACCCATCCACCATTTTGAAAATGTTGTTATTAAAAAAAGTTATATAAATGGAATCATACAGTGTATAACATTTTGGGATTGGATATATATATATATATTTTTTTAGTTTTTTTATTTTTTAGACAGGATCTTACTCCCATTGCCCGGGCTGGAGTGCAATGGCTCACTGCCGCCTCAACTTCCTGGGCTCAAGTGATTCTCCCACCTCAGCCTCCTGAGTAGCTGGCACCACAGGCTCGCGCCACCACCGTGCCCAGCCAATTGTATTTGTAGTAGAAACGGGGTTTCACATGTTGCCCAGGCTGGTCTCCAACCCCTGGGCTTAAGTGATCCTCCTGCGTCGGCTTCCCAACGTGCTGAGATTAAGGCCGGAGCCATTGCACCAACTTTTTTTTTTTTTACTCAACCTAATTTACTGGCAATTCATCCAGTTGACACATGTATCAATATTTTGTTACTTTTTTTTTTTTTTTTTGAGACAGGGTCTCATTCTGTTACCCATTACCCAGGCTGGAGTGCAGCAGCCCGATCTTGGCTCACTACAACCTCCGCCACCCAGATTCAAGCCATTCTCCTGCCTCAGCCTCCTGAGTAGCTGGGATTACAGGCACCTGCCACCATGCCTGGCTAATTTTTTTGTATTTTTAGTAGAGACAGGGTTTCATCATATTGGCTAGGCTGGTTTTGAACTCCTGACCTCAAGTGATCTGCCCACCTCGGCCCCCCAAAGGGCTAGGATTACAGGCGTGAGCCACCGCCCCCGGCCTATTTTGTTACTTTAAAAAAATAGCTTGTTACTCTTTGCTGCTGAGTAGTATCCCATTGTATATGTCAGTTTGTTTAACCATCCACCTGTTGCAGGACATATGAGCTGATTTCAGTTTAGGGATATTACAAATAAAGCTGCTATCAATATTCACTTACAGTTTTTTGTGTGAACATAAATTATTATTCTTCTGGAATAAATGTCCAAGAGTGCGAGTGCAAGATTGTATGGCAATTTCATGTTTAGTTTTATAACACACTGCCAAACTAGCTGTACCATTTTGTATCCCTTCAACAGTGTTCAATTGATCCTGTTCTCCACATTCTTTCCACACTTTGGTATTGTCACCATTTTTAAATTTAGCTATTCTGAAAGGTATATAGTGATAGCTCATTGTGGATTTAATTTGCATATCTCTGATAGCTAATAATGTTGGACATTTTTTATGTGCTTATTTGCTATCTATATTTCCTTTTTGGTGAAATGAATGTTCATGTCTTTTGCACAGTTTCTAATTAGATTGTTTCCCAATGTTATATTTTGAGAGGTTTTTTTTTTCCTACTCCTTTGTTAGATACGTGGTTTGCAAATATTTTCTCTAAATTTCTAGCTTGCCTTTTCATTCTTTTCACATGGGTTTTAACAGAGGAAAAGTTTTTTATTTTTAATTTTGACGAGGTCTAATTAATTTTTTAATGAAATTTGCAACTGTTACCAATTCTAATAATTCTTTGCCCAAGGATTTTCTCCTAAAAATGTTTTTGTTTTATATTTTACATATATATTTATGATCTATTCTGGGTTAATTTTTATTAAAAATTATAAAGTTTACATCAATTTTTTTCCAGTTCCTTCAGCACTATTTACTTAAGGGTTATTCTTCCTCCACTGAATTGCTTTTGCACTATTGTCAAAAATCAGTTGAATATGTTTGTGTGGGATCTAATTTAGGATTCTTTATTCTGTTCTATTGATCTACATGTCTATCTCTTCACCCAAGACCCTCAGTCTAAGTTACTCTAGCTATATAGCAAGCTTTAATATTAACTAGAGTGATTCCTCTCATGTTGTTTTTAAAATTATTTATTTTGTATGTAAAAATAAAGTTGTTATATATATGTATAGTGTACAACATTGTGTTTTACAATATGCTCACATTGGTGCAATGACTCATTTGAGCTAATTAACATATGTATTACCTCACATACTTATTTTTTCTGGTGAGACATTAAAATCTACTCTTTTACCAATTTTAAAAATGTAATACATATGTAGGTATTAACAATAGTTTTCATATCTCTTTGATGTACTGATTTCATTTCCTTTGAATACATAACCTATAGTGGGTTTACTGAATCATATGGTTGTTCTACTTTTAGTTTTTTGAGAAAAACAACCTCTGTACTGTTTTTTAATAATGGCTGTCTAATTTACATTCCTACAAACAGTTTGCAAGGGTTTCCTTTTCTTCATATCCTCACCAACACTAATCTTTTTTTTAATAATAGACATTCTATCAGTGTGAGGTGATATCTTATTATGGTTCTAATTTGCATTTGTCTGAGGATTAGAGATGTTAAACATTTTTTATATACCTGTTTGCAATTTGTATGTCTTCTTTTGAATATCTGTTCAGGTGATATGCCAGGTTTTTTTATTTTTTAATTTCTATGGATATGTAATATTTGTACATATTTGTGGGATACATATGACATTTTGAGTTGTTTGAGTTCCTTATATATTTTGGATATTTACCCTTTATCAGATGTATGGTTTGCAAATATTTTCTCCCAATCCATAGGTTGTCTCTTCACTCTGTTGATTCTTTCCTGAGCTATGCAGAAGCTTTTTAGTTTGATGCAATTCTGTTTTTTTTTTTTAATTTTCATTTTTGTGCCAGTACTTTTGGAGTCATGTTCAGAATATCGTTACTAGTCCTATGTCAAGGAAAACTTCCCGTTTCCTTCTAGCAGTTTTATAGTTTCAGGTCTTAAATTTAAGTCTTTAATGCATTTTGAGTTGATTTTTAACCAGGTGTCCCACTTTATTAATTTTGAAAATCATTTTAGCTATTTTGGGGCTATGCCTTTCCATATAAACTTTAGAATAGATTTTTTTTTTATATCTACAAAAACGTTGGTGGAATTTTGATAGTAATTTTGGGAGAATGTATATTCTTACTATGTTGAGTCTTCCAATACATGAACAGAGTGTGTCTCTCTCTTTAAATCAAAGAATGATTTAAGTACAGAGACATTATCTGTTCATGTATTGGAAGATCAGCATTTTGATCAGCGTGTATTTATTTGATCAGCATTACGAAGCTTTCAGCATACATTTTTAGAGTGTATACCTAAGAATTTCATTTTATTTGAAGTGATTGAAAATTGTACTGTTTTAAATTTTAGTTTCAGTGTTTATTGTTAGTATATAGAAATGTGATTGATTTTTACATTTCTACCTTGTACCCTTGAACCTTGCTGAACTCAAGTACCAGTTCTTGGAGTTTTTATGTATATTAGTTGGGATTTTGTACGTAGATAATATGTCACCTCTATCTAGAGATGGTTTATTTCTTCCTATCGAATCTCTATGCCTTTTGTTTCTTTTGCTTGCCTTATTACCACAGCTAGAATTGCCAGTACTATAATGAATAAGAGTAATGAGAACCGATGCCTTTGACTTGTGTCCATTATCAGGGAGAAAACATTCAGTTTTCATCACTGAGTATGTATGCTAGTTTTAGGTTTACATGTCTGTGTTTAAGCAAGTCAAAATATTTCCCCTCTATTCCTAATTGGTTGAGAGTTTTTATCCAATGACCATTGGATTTCATCGAAGGCTTTATCTGCATTCATTGATATGATCATGTTTTCTTTTTTAGCTTGTTGATATGATAGATTACCTTAATTGATTCCTGAATGTTAACTAGCCTTACATACCTGAAATTAATTCCATTTGGTAATGGTATACACATATTTTTATAAATTTTTGAATTTCGTTTGTTAATATTTTTGTTTTGGTCTGGTATTACTTACCACATAAAATGAATTCTGAAGTACTCCCTACTCTTCTATTTTCTCAAAGGGATTGGTTAAAATTGGTGTTAATTCTTTAAATGTTTAGTAAAATTCTCAAGTGAAACAGTATGAGCCTGAAGATTTCCTTTTAGAAAATTCTACAATTATAAATTCATTTTTTTGATACAGGTTTTCAGATTGTCTATTTCATTTTGCTTGAGTTTGGTAGTTTGCAGTTTTTGAAGAATTGGTTCATTTCTTCTAAGTTGCTGAATTTATTAACATAATGTTGCTCATATCATTTCCTTACTATCTGGTTAGTGCATACAGCATCTATAGTGATATCGCCTATTATTTTTGTCAGTGTTGTGAAAAGTTTGTCAATTTTATTGGTGTTTTTTTAAAAAGCTATGTGTTTTATTGATTTTTCTTATTGTTTTCCTATTTTAACTTCATTGATTTCTGCTCTTATCTTTACTATTTCCTTCTTTCTACTTGCTTTGGATTTATTTTGCCAGATTTTTTCCTAGAAATTTTGCTATTGATTTGAGACTTCCTCATTTCCATAAGCTATAAGTATTTGATGCTATAAACTTCTCTCATCACTGCCTTAGCTGCTTCCAATATATTTTTATATGTTACGTTTTTGTTTTCATTTATATTACTTCCTTTGAAACTTCCTCTTTCATCCATGGATTATTTAGAGATGTATTGTTTATTTCCACATATTTAGAGATTGTCCTTTGTTCTTCTGTTTTTGAATTCTAGTTTGATTACATATGTTAAAAGACTATATCCTATATGATTTTAATTTCTTTAAAAAATCATTGACATTTGTTTTATAACCCATAACATGATCTCTCTTCTGAATGTTTTATGGGAATGTGAAGAAAAGCAGATTCTGATGTTGTTGGATAGAGTATTCTCTCTCTCTCCACGACCAGCCACTTGTGTCTTCCTCCATGGATATGTTCCTCATGACATCTAGCTGCCTGTGTCTCTGCCTTGCTAGAGTCTTGGGTTTTTATAGGCCCAGGATGGGGGTGTGGCAGGCCAGGGTAGCCTTGGAAAATACAGTATTTCGGTGTGAAGGCAGAAGTGCCTGTCCTCACCTATGTCAGTAGGGGTAGAGTCCTAGCCAGGGACCAAGCCCTCCTCTACCCAGCACTTCCTTTCCCTCCTTCCATATCATTTAAAGGGACCACACTCTTCCCTTCTCAGCACTCCTGTATCAGTATTGAAGCTCCCACGTATAGCTATGAACTTGCCTATTTCTCTTTTCAGCTGTATCAGTTTCTATTACATGCGTTAAAGGTCTGTTGTGTGATGCATACATATTTAAAATCATTCAGTCTTCCTAGTGGAAAAGTACTTTAATTATTATGCAGTGGCCCTCTTTGAATCTAGTCATAATCTTTTCTCTGAAGTCTACTTCACTGGATATTAATTAGCCATTCATGATTTTTAAAATTAAAGTTTGCATGATTTAACTTTTTCCATCTTTTTACTTTCATCTATGTTGTTCCATTTGAAATTAGTTTCTTATAAGCAGCATACATTGATTTTTGTTTGTTTATCCACACTACCAATCCTCATTTTTTATTTTGTATTTATATTTAACATAACTAATCATATATTAGCACTTAAATCTACCACCTTATTTCTTCTTTTCTATTTGTTTTTGTTTGCTTCTTCTTTCCTGGTACTAATTCCTCTGTTTCTTTCCTCTTGCCTTCCTTTGGCTACCTGAACAATTTTAAGGATATAATCTCAATTTATTTATAGCATTTTTGAGTTGATCTCTTTGCATGGTTTTTGGGTGGCTGCTCTGGGTGTTACAATATACATATGTGACTTATAAGAGTCTACTGGTATTTTAATATTTCCAGTGAAGTGTGGAAACTTCACTTCCACTCAGGTTCCTTTTCCTACCCCACTTTTAAATATTGTTGTCTTCAGAGTCATACAGTGTTATAATTTTTGTTTCAGTGATCAAGTATAATTTATAAATTCATGAGAAAAATTGATATAGTGTATGTACCTATATTACAGCTTCTTTTGTTGTTCCTTCTTCCTTTTTGATGTTCTAGTTTTCTTTCATTTATTATTTCCTTTCTATTTGAAGAAACTACTTTAGCCAATCTTTAACCGCTTTTTTGTTTGTACCAAGAGTAGTTGCAGTGGAACTTGCAGTTGCAGTGTTTACCCCAAGATAACCTTGCCATGAAATACCTTACTTTTATTATTATTTTTGTGTTGCTCTAGTATGTTGACTTTGGAAACAAAAGACATCATTCTATTTGTAACATTCTGTTTTTAGTAGTGGTATTTACACTTACAAAATATGGTAATTCTTGATTGCTGAAAATGTCAAATCCTAGAAAATGTAGCATACCTTGTGTGGTGTTATCATTGTTCTTGAGCAGTTGTTGGCTGAAGATTTACTTGATGAATTTAATTTTTTTGAAATGGATAATTCTGATGACTCAGACAATTCTGATGTTAGTTCTGTTTGGAAATAACTCCAAGAACAGCTTTTTATATTTTATTTACACTTTGAAAATCAGTCAGATTTGCTTCAGCCTCGAAGAGCATGTTTATATAAAATTAAATGAGCGCTGGCAGTGAGCTGCACTTTTCTTTTTTTCTAAATGGGAAAAGGGTTAAGGATAGGTCAGCTGGCAACAAATTATTTGTTTTCCTTCACCTAAGATTGTTTCTATTTGCCCTTCTTTCCTGAGACATAGTTTAATTGGATATAAAATTTGTGGTTGGTAGTTTTTTTTGTTTTCTGTGTGTGTGTGTGTGTGTTTCCCACTTGAGCACTTCCTTTTGGTCTCTACTGTCATTTGAATTGGCTTCTCCTTCCCATGATGTGTTATTTTTCTCTGACTGATGTAGGGTTTTTCTTTGTCTTTAATTTTCAAATGTTTAGCAATCGTTTCTTGGAATGGATTCTTTAAGTTTATCCTATTTGGGATTTACCCAGTTTCTTGTATCTGAAGGTTTTTGTCTTTTATCAAGTGTGGAGAATTTTCAGGCATTATTTTTTAAAATATTTATTCAGCCTCACTTCCTCTTCTGTCCTTCTGAGACTCTGATGATATGAAAGTTGGATCATTTATTGTTTCACAAGTTTCTGAGGATCTGTTTTTCTCACAGTTTATTTTCTCTCTACTGTTCAGTTTTGAATGAATTCTCTTATTCTGTCTTCATATTTCCTAATTCTATTCTATTTTATCTCCATTCTATTATTAAGTCCATCCAAGGAGTTTTTATATTTCTGTTATTGTATTTTTAGTTTTGTATTTTCCACTATTTTTATGTACAACTTTCTTGCAGATTTTTTAATGTTTTCATTTGTTTCAAGAGATTTGTAGTTAATTCTTGAAGCATTTTTATGTTGTTGCTTTAAAATCCTCATTAGATAATTTGAAGAACTAATTAACATCAGTATTGGCACCACTTGATTGTCTTTTCATTCAAGGTGTGAAATTTTATGTTCTTGGTGCGTGTGATTTCTGACTGTGTTCTTGACATTTTGTCTTTTAGGTTAGCAAACTCTGGATCCTTTAATTTTAGCTTAAAGTCAGCCTGTTTAGGTCTTGCACATGTGTCTTGATGTACTTTTGTGGACTGTGCTTCAAATTTCAGAGTCTTTGTGGTATTATTATGGTCTACTTGGTTTATTAGTGCCACTGAGGTTTCTCCTCATTCTTGCTATTGGTTCCTGAGGGAGTAAAAGGTGTTTCCCCAAGCTAGGCTTCCAAGTATCGCTAGGAGGATGCAGATGTGGTGGGATCCTTCTGCCAGTGCTTACCCCTAACTCTCAACTACTACCCTGATATCTCTGGGTGGGTAAGGAGATCCTCAGATCATAGGGAAAGCTAAGTTTTCTAGACTGAGTAATTTTCTGTGATTGCATCTCTATATCCTCTTCAGGCTATCTGTCTCTAATAAGACTTTTCATTCCATTTTCAGAACCTTTTATCTACAGACTACCGTATATATTGCATGTAGTTACCTCAAGAGGTATAGCACTCTTCCTCCCTTGTGCAAGAGTGCTATAGGCCTTTAAGTTACCTAGCACAAATTAGGATGCCTTGGAGAAAGCAGAGAACATTCTGAAATTATCATAAAACTGATGTTGAAAGATGAGTTGACTTGGGTAAAAACAGAATTCAGAAAAATTCCGTTTATTTGTATTTACACAACATTAAAATATTCCTTATTTAATCAAATGCACATTGCACTTGTTTTTTCTCACCTGTGTGTGTGTGTGTGCAGGGGTGGGGGGAAGTGTTGGTGTTAGGTGGGGAAAAAAGAGGAAAGTCACTATAACTACAACAGCAGAGGATATTTTCATAGAGAAAGGTTTTTTTTTAATGTAGAGACCTAGTAGCTCATTAATAATGCATTTCTTTTAAATATTAATGTGTTGATTTCAAACACTTAAATAGGGTCTCAAGGCTCACCTATTGTCCTACAAATCAAGATCCTGAACAAAACAGAATGCACTCAATTTGAAATAGATAAATAATTAAATAAGAGATCCAGCTTAATAATTTTATTTGCATTTTTATGATTTGCAAGTATTTTTGTGCACATGCTCATATTTAGTTATGTTAGATAAACATAGGAGACAAGGATTTTTTTATAGTTAAAAATAAAATTCAAAGAGGTTAGGTGGCATATGCAATATTTCTAAGCCAGTAAATGGCAATGGTAGGTATATACACTTAGGTCCTATTTTAGGCTTGTGGGAAGTGATGGGGTTCCATTTCTTAAAGATTGTTTTAAGTCAAAATAGATGACTTACGCCCCTTTTGTACAGAGATAGAAGGGCATGATGTGATTAATGCCGTAGATCTTTTCCTACTTCTCTTAGTTTCTGCATTTAACTTCCTTAGCAATTCATTAAAAGACTGAGGGCTTGCTTGACTTTATTTTTTATGTCTAAAGTTAAAAATAAAGCAGGGCAGCCATAAGAGAGGACATTAAAGTGATGGTACTTACTTTCGTTTGCTTATTTTTATTTTCTGATGGAACAAATAGTTTCCTTAGTAGGCAAACAACTTTCTGAGGGTCAGCATAATTGCAGTCAGCATTTATGCCCTTTCTGAGTTGGCAGCTTACTCTGCTGTGAGCCCTGCATAAGATGCCTGGTTCAGTGAGCAAAACTCACATGGTGTCACTTTAAAGATAAAGTCATGTCTCCCAGGATGCATTGTCAACAAGCCTGATGAGATACAGTGTTGGCAATTTGACTCTTTCTTTAGCTGTTCTTTGATTTTCCAGTCCTTTGGGTTATTCTTTACTAATCTGAAGAAATCACAGCTTCTGGCTATTCTGTACTGTTTGAACAGTTAAACAAGCCCGACTGTCAGATTTCCAATACTGAAGGAATCTACAAAATGAGTAAAATGACCTTGGGCATCATTTATAATACCCATCGTAGTCATCTCTAGATTTAAACATGAGGGTTATAGACAGAGTTGCAGATTTAAACGTGGAAATTTCTTCTCCTTTTCTTCTTTTGAGAGGACTGACAGGCAAAATTGAAATTTCCTAGACTTTCTTCTTCTTGATTTTGGACCTAGGGAATGAGTATTACTCATTGATGTAAAGAGTAATCTCTTTAATAGAGTAAGACCTCATGACAACACCCCACAGTGATGTGTCTAGTATTTAGTCCTATATAGTCATGCTATGGGTTATAACATGGTTTCCTTAAACACAGTGACCCAATCTACTTCTTTTATTCTAGAAATAAAGGTCTACTTTGACTATGTTTCTTTTCTATGAATGCCAGTATTATAGTCAGTTTCTTTCATCAGAAATTGTTAAAGATAGTATCACTTAATCTTGACTGGAGTTTGTATTTATTTTCTTTTTTGAAGGTCAATAAAATATCAAGGCTTTGGAAACTGAGAACATTCTAAGATCAAGATCAACATGTCTTTTCTAAAAATTAATGCTGTAAATAGGAAACATTTGGAAACTCTTTTTGCTTTTCGTTCTTAAATACTTTTCTGTTTTTCTTCCTTAATGTTTAAATTTTAGAGAGTAAATACTGCAGAAGTCGTGACTTACTGAATATAGATGCATGTCCACTATTCTTATTAATATTGATTGCTGATGTAGATTATTGTGGGGTCTGAGAGATTTGTAACATAGCATGTTATTTATTAGCAATTCCAGAATAAGAACTCAACAGAAAATCATTCTAACTAATGATTGTTTGAAGTTCTGGCTCTATAATACATGTGATATTTTAAATTCCTAAATACTATAAACAATTATGCTTTATGAATTAACCTATTTTCATATAACCTATTTCACATATTATTATTGTACACTTCCTATGAATACTATTGTCAAAGTACAGTAGGCAAAACAAAATTATATCCTCTAAGCAAGATGGATGCTGTAAATGTATGTATGGGCATTTTTATTTCTGGTTATTTTCTAGATACTGTTTGTAATATCTTCTACAAAGAATTTAATTTTAAAATAACATGTTAATATGCTTCTATATGGCATGATTACATATAAAGACATCATTTTACCTACAAAAGGCAGAAAATATTAATTTCTCAAATATGTTAATTGTCTCTTTCAAAATAGGAAGTTCTGATATCTTAAAATATTTGTGTATCTGACTATTGTCTTGTCAGTATAACTAATTACTTCACAAAGAATAAGGGGGTTTTGATACGCACAGTGGTTATTGTATTTAAATCAATAGAGATTGATAAAAATAGGTAGAACGCTATCTATGTTCTATCTGTCTATCTATCTGATTTAGGAAAACAAAACAAAACAAAACAAAACAAAAAGTCATGGCAGTGACAAACACATTGTGTGAAAGGCCCTGCAACTATCTGGGTTGCCTTTCAAGTAACGTCTCTCCATTGAGTTGACTGTGGGTTCTGACTGTGTCCTGATCAGTTGCAATGAACTTACTTCTTTAAATGTAGTTATAATTTAAAATGTATACCTCTAACACCACTAGAAAGTGAAGGAAACCATAAAACTAGTAGCTACAAGGCCACAGAGATCAGCAGAGAAAGTTCTAACACCTTAGTGATTTTTCCTTAATTTTCCTACTCTCTCCCCTCCTGTTTTGTTTTTGTTTTTTGGTTTGTTTGTTTGTTTGTTTGTTTCAGTATTCAATGCCATTTTATTCACATGCTCCCATGTTTTTCCTCTCTCCCATCATAGCCTTGCTCCCCAGGGGAAGAATATGTCTTCTTTTATGCTGTCTAGGGAACCAGAGGACAGATCTTGGGCAGGAGGGTGAGAGGGGGAGGAATCTGAATGGGTTAGTGGCAGGAACAAAGTTCTGGTTAAAGAGGAAATGAATGTCACCCACAGTGAGAGGTAGGGAAGGCACTTTTCTCCCATGCAGCCCTGAAGGCCAGGCTGCTTTGGGTAAAAGGGCAAGACTCTGGCATGTGGGCCAATGCCCTGTGGTATTCCTCAGGTGGAGAAGGAGAGAAAGGGAAGTACCATGAAAGATAGTGATACCAACAGAGGTGGGAGAAGGGGGCTTACAACTATTGGGTCCAGTGGAAAAAGCCAGCCAGAAACCCAACTACTCACTAAGGAATGGCTTAGGAGTTGGGATATCCTGGAGCTCCTCTGTGCCCTTCTCTCCATGAGTAAGCTATCAAATGCCTTTAAGGTACCCTGATTTTCTGTAGATCCTACAAAAACAAACCCTCTAATATTACCATTGTGAGGCACACTGAGGTGAGCATTTAAAAGGCTTTTTGGGTAAATGCCCTACTTGATTTAGAGGGAATTTGAAAGGAATTTGGAGGGAGTTTCTTTGGGGACCAGGGCACCTCTCTTATTGGACAGAGGTAGGTACTCACACTTCCCTTCCCCACAAGATTCCTCTCTATCTGTCCTGAAACATATCCCTACAGGGCTGGTCTGGGCTGAAGCACAGATCCTATCCCCAAGTCCAAGAAGTGGGTAAGTTTGTGTGTGGGTTCTGTGGGCCCAAGCCCTGCCCACCTAGTATTCTCAGGCTCTAACTAGGGGTGGAGGCAAAATTGGAAGTTTAGGCTTAGGTCTGCATAGAACCAGAGGGTGTTGTGAGGGGAACACTGGGACCACAATCAGAACCCAGGTCCAGATCAGTGTGGGGGACTGTGGCCTCAGGGACTGGTTCCAGTTGGTTCTCTCAAAGACTCTGGAGAAAACTTGGAGCCAGACTGTCAGCAGGGCTCTGGGTGTTGGAAGGGAGCTGACACCTATATCTACTTTCACAAAGCCCCACCCCAGAGGCGGTCTGGTGCTACTTGGCCTCTTGTTGATAGATCCAAAGGAGTTGGAGACCCCTTTGCTGGTAGCTCAAGATCATATTAGCATGGCCTCCATGTTCCTTAGCCATGAGCTTCCACTGGGCCAGGGCCCTAGAAGCCCCCGAGGCTGGCCAGGAGTCCAATAAAATCTAGCTATACCAGCAGAAAGGAGGCAAGGCTGGAAGTGCCTGCTAGCATTGACCCAGCCAACTGCCCAGTGCCAGACCCTCCAGGAAGAAGTCAGCACAAGCCACTAGCACCGTAGCACCCAGCAGGGCTGTGCCCAGAACTATGAATGGACATGGCCACTGAAGCATAAGCAGGGCTCCCAGCAGTTCCAGCCCCACCACCACCCCCTGCCAGCACCCAGTGAAAGTGGTTGGTAGATGGACTCAGTGCCCAGCAGAGTCCCAGCATCCAGGTTCAGACCTAGAAGGAGACCAATCAGGAAGAGCCCAACACTGCAAATCAACATGGTGACCAGGCTGCAGAAGAGTCCAATGCCCAGTGTGATGCCTGTGCTCACCTCCAATCTCAGCTGTATCTCCAGCACCTGCTCCTTGTGAAAGAGCAGGAAGATCACCAGAGCTCCAGACAGCAGGCCTGAGAGAAACATCACTGCCTTGAAGCAGTGGTGGCCATAGCTGCAGGAGATGATTCCAAAGCAGCAGCAGCAAAGGGCACACACCAGGGCGGGTGACAGTTCAGGATTGTCCTGGGGTTCCAAAATGTATCTTGGGTCTGGAAGCTCTGGGAGTTGTTGATTAAGGGATCTGGGAGAAGATGCCACAGCCAGAGACAGCAGGGCTTTCTCCATGGCTGAAGAGAAAGTGGTCACAGACAGTGTCAGCTCCTCTCATTCATCGTGAATGTGTTGAGGGTGTTGGGAAACCACCCTGCCAGGGCTGAGAAGAGGAGGGGGTGGAAGTGCTCCCTAGACTCTGAGCTGCATCCCGACCTGGAGGTCCTAGGCAGCTGGGGGGCTGTTGGTAGAAGACATTTCCAGGACCACTATGTTTGTTGCCTCCTAAATTCTTGCAAGTCATAGCCCAAACCCTGTGAGCTAAATAGGCCTCCTGTTATTTTTGCAGCTCCTTTCCAGAGGAACACATTTCAAGTCTCCAAGTATTTGTTTCCTCCACTTTAAAATAGAGATAAGAGAACCTACCTCACGGGGTAGATGAGAGGATGAAATAAGTTAAAGTATGTAAAGGCACTTGGCATACTAAATACTAATCCTGGCATACTGGAAGGGCTTAGCAAAATTACTTAGTTGGCATTATTATACAATTTGCAAGACTCTGCTCCCAATTTTAGACTCTCAAAAGTCTAAAACTCAGCTAGCATGAGGCACTCTTGGTATAGCTTATACTTTGTAAACTGGCTTATCTAAGCTGAATTTTCCTTGAATCTAAACATGTCAGTTGTACTCTTAACCTCATCTGTTGGGATGAGGTTGTCTTGGATCTGAGACCAATGGTTACTATACCTTCTTTGTGAATAATGTTTTATTAAATTCTACCTGACATTATATGTTGCCCAGGTTAGTCCTCCAGTAATAATAGCACTACGGGAACAGAGATCCCAGTGTGAGTGGGGCTTACAGCCAGACTGCAAACTGCACCTTCCCCCTCATGCTTCTGCTTTAGCAGAGTCTGGGCTTCTCCTTTCAGAACTGCCTGGAATTTCAGAACTGCCTGGAATCCTGAGCTACATGACCTCTAAGAGACCTTCCTACTAATCTCTGACCAACCTGAAACATTTTCAAGAAACCCAGGACTTTTAGAAAGCTGTCTTTTTGGATCTACCAATAGAGAGAATGTTTTCAAAGTGGTCTCTGCTTGGTTGACCACCATTTCCAAAATTTCCTTTTGGTTAATATTTTCCCAAATGAGACAAAGCTGTTTGTGCATTCTCCGAGTCATCCATGTCTAACTTCACATAATTGATGTTCTGAGCTTTGTGAGGAGTTTATGAAAATCCGAAGGTTTATTTTTAGTAGTCCTATAATCATGAAGTGTTGCTTAATGCGTTTTTTCTTTTTTTGCTCAAAAGATAACGATGCTTCATTTATTCTTTACCAATAGGTGGATTCTTCTCATTATTAATTTCTATATGGTGTTATCTGTACCCTCTAGTGCTGCGGGAAAAGTATACAACATTCCTAAAAAGGGACCACATTTCAATAAAAACAAAGTGTAGCTAATTATCGTGATTTTGATTTAAATAAATGAATTAATGATTTTGATCTACCTGTAGGTCTGTGCCCTATGACCATACAAGTTTGAATCACTGAAACAGTGAAATAGTGGACATTTTTAATCACTCACCACAATGCCTGGCACTTTAAAATATTGAAGCAATGGAAGAAAGATTTAAGGTACATGTCAATTGATAAATGCTTTGGCTTATGTGAATTATGCACAGCACAGACTGATCCATGTTTTTTAGAAAGTGTTCATCTTTCACATTGAAGTGCTTTTAAAGTTTGGAAATATTCCATGAATTGTAATAATTTTGTACATTTTTACAATACCAGAGCTAAATTTGATGTTTTAATCATTTTAATTAAAAAAAATCTACTTCAACCTAGAATGATACATCTGACATACTATAATAATTCATCTGTAGTAGTTATGGAATTATACTTAGAATAGCCTGCTCTCTTTATTTATACTTTTCTCCTGCATGCATAAAATATGAAGCAAATTATGCAGTTTTGCTTCTAGTATTATTTTCCTTGAAGAAGTTTCAACATGCTCGTTAATAGCAAGGCTGAAATCACTGTGTTGGTACAGTTCTGTAATGTCTTGTTTTACTTAACTATAAGTCATTAAAGTTTGTGAACAGAGAATTTTAACTTCAAGTGCATTTTACCAGATGCATAACAAGACAAAACAGAATGTCCTATGGTGATTTGATTCACTATAAATCCTACTTAATTTAATGTAAATTCTTTAACCCTACAATATTTTCAAATGTCAGACATATATGAAAATGTAAAATCATTCTTTAACATTAAGCATACATTCCAACAGTTCGGTCTACTTTAAAAAATTTGTAGTATATTATTTCTTTGCTTTATACAACTTTTCCTGGTTTTAGAATCAAACTAACGGTTTCATTTTCAAATCTGAAGATACTCTTTAGGTATGTAGGACTGTTCTATAATAACATTTACTTAACAGAGCTGTTTTTATTAAATGAAATAAATTAATATTCTATAACTTTTCTCAATGCACTGTTTAAATTTGGTTTGTCCATTTGCTTCATACAATCAATTAAACAAAGGGACATAGATTTCCCTCATTTCCAGATGCTTTTGAGGTACTTAAACAGCAAAATATTTAATAGACCAAAGTATTTAGAACTTAGTAGAAAAACAAAGAGATGTGATTCTTGTCTAAATTCAAAATTTTAATAAGAAGAATGACTGTTTAATCCATATCCTTGAATCTTCCTCAAACTTAATTCTACTGTCAATTTATTTTCCATTCAGCCCATCTTCTTAAATATTTGTTTAAGCCTTCATCACACAAAAATTCAAAGGAAGATGTATGCAAGTGTTCATTCCCTTATTTTTTTTAACATCTATAATTAGAACTATAAGGTGGGAGAGGGACTGATGTTGATTAACTGTAATAATAAGAAAATTAGGCAAGGTCCTTATTATCACTTTTGTCACAGCAATTTTTTTCTTTATAATATGAAACATGTTAAATTATATGTTCCCAAAATGTCCTTGAAAGACTAAAATAAATTCTGTGCTTGTTTAAAGATTCATTTTAAAAAGGCAGAGGGCATGAAGTTGCAGACCAAAAACTGAGATTCTAAAAACTGTTGTATCATTACCAGACAATCTTGACCATTTGCATGTCCCTGAGGTTAAAGATTGAAATTAACAAATTTCCAGAAAATCCGGCCTCTGAGGCTTTGGAGCACTGGGTACACCCTAGAGGAACACACAGGCTTTTCTCTTTTTAATTTTATTTCATGACTCCTCACAGTTCAGCAGTGGTCTGATTTTAAGTGTCATCTGAGTTATTAGGAATGGGAATCCTAAAAATGCCTACTATGTGGTCTTAATTTCAAGTTCCGGCCTCAGCATCAGCCTCTGTACTTAAACATTAGGAAAGAAAACAGAATTGGCTGAATGCCTGCTAGACATTACATGAAAATGTAAAATCATTCTTTAACATTAAGCATACATTCCAACAGTTCGGTCTATTTTAAAAAAATTGAAGTATATTATTTCTTTGCTTTATACAACTTTTCCTGGTTTTAGAATCAAACTAACGGTTTCATTTTCAAATCTGAAGATACTCTTTAGGTATGTAGGACTGTTCTATAATAACATTTACTTAATAGAGCATCTTTAGTTTGAACTCAAATAACAGCCCTGTGAGGGTGGTGAGTATTCTTATTTCACAGATGAGGAAAGAGAATCTTAATGTAAACACCTAGCCCAAGGTCACAGAGAGGGTAAGTGATAGAATTAGGATTATAAAGTCAAAATAATTGGCTCTAAAGTTAATTCTAAATTTCCCTGAGCACCAATGGGAAAAAATAAAACTTCCTATTAATACCATAAGCAGAAACATGTAATATTCTTCATGAAAAGGGTCAGTAGGATGTGGCAGTTAGGAGCACAGATTATAAGCATGGAAGCAGATTATTCCATGCTTCTGGGTTCGCCTTCTAGCACTGCCACTTTTAAGCCATGGGACCTTGACCAAATTACTCAACCTCTCTAGACTCAATTTTCCTTTAGGTAAAATAATAATAACAGCACCACAAAGAGTGATGTGGGGAATAAATAATCAGAACTTGGCACATAGTAAGTGATAGCTATTATTATTATTATTATTAACTAAAAGAACCTTTGAAGGTCATCTTATTTAATCCCTTCTTTTTCTAAGTAAGAGGCTGAGATCCTAAGAAGTGGAATACTTGTCCAGGGTTACAAAGCAAGATAGAAATAGCAACCAGATTTCCTAATATCCAATCTAATGTTATACTTGTAAGCAAAAACAACACTTGCAAGATAATGAATGCTAATGCTGTATTTAGAATTTATTTGTATCATTTTACAAATCCCTAAGCCTTTTCTACAATCTTCCTATTCCTACCGAGAAATAATATCACCTAATTATAAATTTTTATGGATATTGATAAAAGGAATGAATCAACAAATTATGAACACACTGTTACATTTTATAAATCCATAAAACCTTAAAGATAGCCTCTTTTATGTACAAATAATATACTACATAGAAAGTGAATGAAAAATAATGGTGCAAATAGTTTTACTTACATAATAGAGGTGTCTTTTTTGAGCTAAATACTTTAAGACTTCCTGAATACTTGTCAAAAGTAATGATGTGGAGCAGAGTTGCTGTTCTCTCCTGTTGTCTTAAATGGGTTGGCTTCCTCTGCATTGCACATTTTTTTCTAAAAGAGAAGAGAGCACAGTGATTAATGCACATATATTTTATGTTGTTAAAGCTTCAAAAATGATAAAACCCTATTTTCACAACAGATTAGAAATATTTTGCTTCTGGAAAAATGGTGATGAACTACATAAATAGAAAAATCAAAAGTGGCTGTAAATGATGAATGCTTCACTTTACCTGAGAAGTTGTTTTTCTCTGATGGCCAGAAAAAAAAAAAGCAGAAAACTCATCTTTTTGATTTGTAGAAACTTAGATAAAAATAGTTTCTAGACTTTCTTTCACATTAATATTCAACACACAAGTTACTGAGCACTTACATGCAAGGCAACTAGTTACTGGGGACACTGAAATTGATAAGGCAGATCTGACCATCAAGGTCATTATAATGACTAGTTATATTTTTTGTCCTACCATGTTGCTGACTTGCAAATCCAAACTATAATTATGCATCAAAAAGTTTAATAAATAGAATGAAGACAATGTCAGAGCTTATATACACATTAAATGGTCTCCCCTTACTACCATACTCTGATTACATTAAATAGTATCAGAGGTATGGTTAATTTTCACTCAAAAATATCATTATAATTTTCTTTATTTGTGTAATTAAACTAGAAGATCTGCAGCACATTAAAACAGAGCTGAAATAAGATTGCTTAAATGACAGCATTTTGCTTTGGGGCAAATAAAACATTTCTGGAAAATTCATTATCTCTTAAGTAGGCATTGTTCACAGATTGTAAAAATGCTTATTTATTTCAATAATAAGATTGGATCTTATATGCTTATTTATTTTATCAAATGCAATATCTTAATATTCTTGACTTACATTTTTAGAGTAAAGGATTTACCAACTAGTTTGCTTCATAATCAGATTTTATGGTGCAAGTTTCCTCTGATAATTTCTAAGGATAATTTGTTGTCATCAGAAGATAATGTATACATGATACTAACTGGTATTGAATCTGTAAATAATAGAACACTAATAATTTTACTGAAGATTTTTCTGTGATATAATCCTGGGATAGTTTAAGGTTTATGGCCATACACACAAAGCTATACATGAAATATTTCCAAATAATAACTGTACTTAAGTTTTATCCATGCTTTTATTATTCATGTTTCTTGGACTTTTCAGCTGAAGTCTACCAAACAGACAGAGTATATCTGTAAGGAATCTTCTCAGTATGATATATGTTAAAATTAACGGGAGAACAGCTCTTCCACATGGGAAGTCTGGTACATTG
This sequence comes from Nomascus leucogenys, assembly GCF_006542625.1. NCBI lineage: Eukaryota > Metazoa > Chordata > Mammalia > Primates > Hylobatidae > Nomascus > Nomascus leucogenys. The sequence continues at coordinate 49,544,671 of NC_044393.1, forward strand.
GAAGTGCAGGAACGGAGCTCAAGGAAGAGCTATAAGATGAAAGTGACAAGAGAAGAAGACCAGAGCTCTGTGAGATAATTCGTGTGTAACATAGGCCTAGTTAAAAATCTAAGCAAAACTGATCACTCAATGTCAATGAAGCTGTGCAGACAAAAAAAACTGCTTAAGATAGGGATGATCCACAGTGTGGCAGAGGCAAAGAAGAAAAGATAACACAGAAAGAATCATGGGATTGTGGAAGAACAGAGAGGCTTGAGTAATTAAGGCAGGATTGAGGGGAAATGAAGTCATTTAGTATTGATCATGTATTCACATAATTTGATAAAATTATAAAGAAATATAGATTTGACATATCTTTTTGGTTATGATTTTAGTGTGCTATTTTTCTACAAGACGTTGACATGACAGAAAGACATTCAGTTATTCATTATTTCAACCAACAGATATTTATGGAACAGGCTCCTTGTAAAATAAAACATTGTTCAAGCCATGTTAGGGCAAAATTAAAAAGGTAAAGATGAATACTCTCGAATTAACATAAAAAAGGTGGGGATTGTTGGAGTCAAGAATTGATGAGATCATGGCCACGCATAAAGAAATGACAACATTTCCAGGGAATCTGAAAAACAGTGACTCAGGGTGTTCAAGACAGCTGGAGTCTCTATGCTCACATAAGATCTACTATAATAGTGTATTAGAGCTGTTATCACAGATGTGAATTCAATGAGCAATAATCAATTGTATAGGACACGTCCCTACAAACCATTGTGTAATTGTGTGAACAACAGCTCTAAGAATGCAAAAGGAGAGATCATTTCTGCCTAAGAAAACCAGATAAGGTGTGAGGAAAGGTTGAACATGGGATCCTGGCCATAGGAATGGAAAGTATTCCAGCAGTAATAAACTGGAGGAAGTGCAATAACTCAGGAGTATAGAGGGTTCAGCAAACCATAAGATAAATATACTACCAGAAGCACAGACTTTGTTGAGAGAATTAGTGGATCAGAGAACTGAAGAAAGACTCAGTACAGAGGGCAGTACAGTTGCAGAGAGCCTTAGCGCCTAGAAACGGATTGATGCAGTAACAGTCTGATGAGCAAGATAAAATAGTGCCTAGAAAAGGATTGATGCTGTAACAGTCTGATGAGCAAGATAAATCAGAATCAAAAGCTGTTTAGGGAAATTTATCCCATCACATGTTGAAAACAAGAAGGGAAAAACTCATGGTAAAGTACTTTCATCATAAATTTTATACCCTGAAAACAAAACCTCAAAACTGGATTGATTTTTATGAGTGGTGAAATGTTCATAGGAAATTATGTGAGTATTTGCAAAGATAGTTGGGAAGAAATGAAACTATGTGTGTTAATAAGTGATTTCTTAATTAAGTAGGAAGTGAGCTGAAGGAAGGACTCATAAGAAAATGAAAACAATAATGATGGTTTCTTTTTACTAATTAGGCCAAAATGGCAACCTTACAAAAAAACCTAAGTGTTGGGTATTACTTTTCCCTCAAAAATTATGGATTCTTTTGTTCATCCCATCTAACTTAAAGGTCTATTCTTCCTTTAATCTGATTAGTAAAATGTAATTTTAAGAAGAGAAAAATGTAGAAATGGTTTACCTATGAGCATTCTTAACAATGGAAGTTATTGCCAGATCATTTGGTAATCTTTTTACATTTAATACGCCTCTTCACATTTGGCAGTTTTCTGTGCAACAGTGGAAATAATGGATAAGGGGTGATTTTCTTGGCTAGGAAATAGGGAATGCAAAATGAATGAAAATCTTGAACTCAGGCATACACTTAAGATGCTGGTTATGACTACATATTTCAAAAAGCTGTTACTATCACACAGAGTCCTCAGAACCAAGAAGTGATTTAGCCTCAAAGTTTATTTTTAACAAAGTTTATTTTAAATTGCCAATTTTTCTTCTTCATAATTCTTAGATTTTTTTAGAACACATCCAAGAAACAAGTATTACGAGAATTTCTCAATTCTGAAACTTAGCAAATTTAGTTAATAGCATTTTTTTGCACTCAAGAGAACATCAAAATCCAAACTTAAGACTTGGTGTCTTCCTGGGTTCTTAGATTCTAGTGTTCATGCATGCATTAGTATGCTCGGACTGTTGTAGCAAAGTATCACAATTGAGTGGCTTAAACAACAGAAATTTATTTTCTCACCGTTCTAGAGAATAGAATTTCAAGATCAAACTGTCAGCAGGGTTGGTTCCCTCTGAGTCCTGTGAGAAAGAATCTATGCCATGCCTCTTCTGCTGGTTTGCTGTCAATCTGTGGTGCTCCTTGGTTTTATGGGAGCATCAACTTGATCTCTTCCATCATCTTCACATGGTGCTCTCCTGATGTATGTGTCTGTGCCCACATTTCTCCTTTTCATAAGGACATGATGAGTTATATTGGATTGGGGCATACCCTACTCAGTATGATTTCATCTTAACTAATTATGTCTGCAGTGATCCTGTTTCCCAACAGGGTGACATTCTGAAGTACTAGGAGTTGGGACTTCAACATATGCATTTAGGAGAACACAATTCAACCCATAACAGTATGTATAAATAGATGGATATGGACATTCTTGGAGTCAACCTGCAGATCATCTACTCATTTGAGATCATTTGTCTCTCATAGTTACCCAGAGAAATTAAAGACAGGGCAGTCTTCATCAGAAGAGGGATTGTTTTCCACAAGTACCCAAGCACTACTATTGGGGATCACTTCTTAACTGACTCCCCTAATATCAACTCTTACCCTAACCCCAATTCTCTAATGTATGCTTTACCTGAGTCACCCAGGTAAATGCCACATTTATATTACCCTATTCCCTAGTAACTTTCAGTGGCTTCTTGTTACCTGCAAGGTAAAATGCAAGTTCCTAAGAATGCCATTTAGTCTTCCATCCACCAAAGCATCCCTGCCATTTAATACTGTCAACTGTCGCATGTACAAATCCGAAGTTACATCTGAATTCAGGTACTCACTGTCTTCTGAACACACCAGAAACTTTCTTATTTTTGCACCTTTGTTTATATCTATTTTTATTGGCATAAGAAATCCTATTTCTTTTATGTGGCCTATAAACCTGACTGAAATGCCACCTCCTCCATGACACCATCACTATTCACAAGTTATTCCTGCCTCTCATCCCTATAGCATTCATTCCTATAGCAATTGCCCATTTCTACAGCAATCTTATAAGTTATTTTGTACTCATTTCTCTTTGCATTGCTAGATTTCTAAAACATGTTTATGTTTTACCTTCCTAGCTAGCCTGTAAACATCTTGGGAGTAACTAATTCTGTTATTCATAGTGTAATACTGGTCCTCAGATGTTATTGATGTAATTAGTATTGATTCATTGTACTTTTTTTTTTAACCAGTTTAGTGTTTTGTAGCTGTGTTTTTATGTCGTTTAAGTTGTTGAGGATCCATAGTTAGTTGTTACATCTCTAGTTCACAGAGTTTGACATTGTCTCATATATAGTTGGGGGTCAAGGGATTTGGATTCATCTCTTTGAACTAGTTTATCCAGTCCTCACTTACTTACCTTACCTATAAAATTAGGAAGTAACAGTAATTTAGTTCTTTTTTTTTTTTCTCTCATAGTTTTTTTTTTTTTTTTATTATACTTTAGGTTTTAGGGTACATGTGCACAATGTGCAGGTTTGTTACATATGTATCCATGTGCCATGTTGATTTCCTGCATCCATTAACTCGTCATTTAGCATTAGGTATATGTCCTAATGCTGTCCCTCCCCCCTCCCCCAACCCCACAACAGTCCCCGGAGTGTGATGTTCCCCTTCCTGTGTCCATGAGTTCTCATTGTTCAAGTCCCACCTATGAGTGAGAACATGCGGTGTTTGGTTTTTTGTCCTTGCAATAGTTTACTGAGAATGATGTTTTCCAGTTTCATCCATGTCCCTACAAAGGACATGAACTCATCCTATTTTATGGCTGCATAGTATTCCATGGTGTATATGTGCCACATTTTCTTAATCCAGTCTATCGTTGTTGGACATTTGGGTTGGTTCCAAGTGTTTGCTATTGTGAATAGTGCCGCAATAAACATACGTGTGCATGTGTCTTTATAGCAGCATGATTTATAGTCCTTTGGGTGTATACCCAGTAATGGGATGGCTGGGTCAAATGGTATTTCTAGTTCTAGATCCCTGAGGAATCGCCACACTGACTTCCACAATGGTTGAACTAGTTTACAGTCCCACCAACAGTGTAAAAGTGTTCCTATTTCTCCACATCCTCTCCAGCACCTGTTGTTTCCTGATTTTTTAATGATGGCCATTCTAACTGGTGTGAGATGGTATCTCACTGTGGTTTTGATTTGCATTTCTCTGATGGCCAGTGATGATGAGCATTTCTTCATGTGTTTTTTGGCTGTCTAAGGTTACTCTCAGATCTAAAATTCCACAGTTTAAAAGTCTATACATTATATCTTTTAAAATGCAATCTCTATGTAAAGTTAATCGGGCATGACAAGTTTGTATACAGATACATGGATGGCTGTAATTGATTAAGTGTTGTTGCTTTTTTGTTAGTGCTGACTGCCAGTTTAGTGACCCTCAATTATTTGTTTGGTTTTATAATCCATACTCTAGCTACATTGTAAATAGCTTTAAAGTGATCTATTGAAAATGAAAACTAAAAAGTAATTTGAAGGCAATTCCTGTAATGTTACATAAGAAACTACTACTAGCAGTGATTAGCTACAGGGGGCAGAATCAGGGAAATTAGGGGTAGTGGAATTTTCAATTTAATATTTTTAACAGAATATATATTACTTTCAAAATTAAAAAATAATAATTAGCCAATTTGGAGCCAATGCCTTTTTTTTTTTAAAGAAAATACATCAGGCTGGTGAAAATTAATAATAAAAATAAATATAAATATCTTCTTCCTCCTTCATATGGAGTCTTAGATGCAAAGTGTCAAATCTAAAAGTGTCTGTGAAATACATAGATAGCTTTATTCATGTCCTTTCATATTAGGATATGCAAAGTGGTTCCTCATGGTGCTCACTTCAGTAGCACATACACTAAAATTATAATAATACCCAGATTAGTATGGCCCTTGTGAAAGGATGAAACACAAATTTGTAAAGCATTCCATATTACCATATTTTACCCCCCCAAATTACAGAGTGACACAAGGAAACATTTGGAGGTGCTGAATATGTTTATTACTTAGACTGTGGTGATGTTATTATGAGTATTTGCATATATTCAAGTTCATAAAATTGTGAACGATAAATATATGCAACTTTTTGTATTTGAATTATGCCTCAGTAAAGCTGTAAATGTAAAAATGTCCTTCCTAGGGCCGGGCGTGATGGCCTGTAATCCCAGCACTTTGGGAGGCCGGGACGGGTGGATCACCTGAGGTCAGGAGTTCGAGACCAGCCTGGCTAACATGGTGAAACCCCCTTTCTACTAAAAACAATACAAAAAAATAGCCAGGCATGTTGGCACGTGCCTGTAATCCCAGCTACTTGGGAGGCTGAGGCAGGAGAATCACTTGAACGCAGGAGGCAGAGGTTGTAGTAAGCCGAGACTGCGCCATTGCACTCCACCTTGGGCAACAAAAGCGAAACTCTGTCTCAAAAATAAATAAATAAATAAATAAAATAAAGTGCTTCCTCGTGATAATTAGTGAAGAGACTAGTGTTTTGAACATGAAGAAAAAGTAAAATAAATAAGTAACCTAAGAGAAGCAAAATAATATGTGGTACTTGCTATCTGAATTGACTAAATTACAAGTACATAAGCACTGTATGTGATTCTAAATTTTCTGGAATATCAGATTAAGAAGAGTTTCTTGGCTATATCCTTTTAATTGCATAGTAAAAAAGCATCTAAATAATTTTACAGAGAAAAACTATCTTGAAATTGACTTAAAGATAAAACCCACTTTGTTAGTTCTTCTGTAAGGGATATTGGGACACAGAACAGACCATGTCTTCAACTACAGTTTTGAAAAAGATGCACTTCGTTCAATGGACATTTCTTTTACTGAGGATCTAACAATACTGAGAGCATAATACTCTATTTTAACACAGGGGACTGACTTCTTCTTGCAGAGAACAAATAACAAGGCCTAGGCCCTTCGCTTTCTGATGATCCAATTTTGTCAAGGTTTAACGGGAAGAACTGAAATTTCTGGCTCATTACTGTTTCCATCAAATTGCCTTACAACGCTCTTAAATGTATCATTTTAAAGTGAGTTTAGTATGTGAGACCAAGAGAGGGAGGAACCTAGTAGGTAGGTATGCCCTCTTGTGGAGTTCTCATTGAGAATCAGCCTCCGTTACAGTACAAGTAAACCAGAAAGGTAATGCACAAGTTCAAGAAAAGTTAGTTCACTGACGAGACAGTGAAAACAAGTGGATCTGGAGCTGAGGAACAGAACTCTAGTCCCAGGGCCAAGATAGCATGAAGGTGGGTATAAGAAGTTACCCAGTTCTCCTTTCTGCAGCAAAATAATGTAGGGTACCCAGCAGCTTACCAAAATACTGGGGAAGAAGTTAAGACAGACATTGGAAGTGCACATCAGTTCAACCTGTTGGAAATTCAACTGAGGATTTCAACCTGTTAGAACTTCAACTTGTGGGATTTTCAAGTGATTGAAAGACCAAGACCAGGTTTCATCACAGTTTGTTATAGGATCCCCATCCTGGTCTTCATGAACTAGGTTCTACTGGCCACTGCAGATAACTGCACACTGCTTCCTTAAACAGGAGGGTTGATATTTATGAACTATCACCTTTCTAAGGTAAAGGCATTTCAAATGACAGGAAAATATGACTTCTTTTTATTTTTGTTGGTAAAGCCCTCTTTGCACCAGATTCTGAGTGCAGAGATTAACCAAATTGTTCTTCACTTGTATTCTTCTATCATCTTGTCCAACAGATACTCAATCCAAGAACTATCACCTCTTGCTTAAGGGTGCTTTTTTTTTTAAAATAAACACAACTCATTATTTCTACGAATGTCAATGTGGAGAATGAAGGAAACCGACATTTATTAAACTTCACTTATGAATCAGATATGCTGCCAACCAGTAATTTTACTAATTTGTTCATGATCTTATGCTTAGAACTTGAATCAAATCCAGGTCCATTTAATGCCAAAACATTTATTTCCACTGAGTATTACTGCCCGATACAAAAATTAAAGTAATTTTCTCTGACCCTATATGTATTTCAGGTATTTCTTGACCCAATACTTACGACATAAGTGCTATGTGCTCAAATTTACCCTCTATGTAACTCCAGACTTAAGGATCTTTCCAATAGAGTCTTGTGTATTCAGATGCAGACAAATGGTCAAGTTCACTGGCTATAGTTTATATAAAAATTATATAATTTTTATAGTAGGTGTTTGCTTCACACAGTAGGTTCTAACTTCCAAGGATGACCCTGTGCCAGAGTTCCCATATTCAACAAAATGGCTAAGAGCTTTTCCAGGATCCAGGACTGGTGCTGGTTCCTTTCCTGAAACCTCAGGTAAATGGCCATCCTAGGGATGCAAGTTTGTATCAGAGTTTAACATAAAAGACTAGATTTATTGAGTTATGAAGCCCAAAGCCACTTCTGGACATTCATATACACACGTTCACACATACACACACCATTCTGCCTTCCCCAGCCATATGCATACTTACCTAGGAAATTTGTGCACAAAAGCTTGTCTAGGAAAAAACAACTCTTTCATAGACAAACAATTTTTAAAAACTGGCAGACAATTAATACCAAAATCCTATTTGAAAAAAATGTGAAAGAAAGCAACAAATTTGTCAATAGATGAGCATTTATAAGAAAAACGTTGCTACAGTCCAGATATGAAAGCTGTCACCTAAAGTTTTACTATGCATTGAAAATTGTAATAAAGCTTTTACTACTATGAAGGAAGACCATGAATCATAAGTGCAAGAACTCAAGACAGTGGGAGGAAATAGAATTTCAATTGGCAGAATTCAGTGAAGTGGAAGAAACAAACTAAAACCACAAACAAAACAAACTAAAATCACAGAAATATAAAAGAATTACACAGAGGAGACTCATGAGAATAGACACTGAAGAAAACACAGCAAAGAGATAGAAGATATAAATGAGGTAAGACAAGAAATCAAAATTAAAATGGGTTATATATAGAATTAGGGAAGAATGATAGGTACATAAACCAGACAAGGCAGAAGCTATATATTCATAATTAGAGTCCATGAAAGACAAAACCAAAACTAATAGAACAGAACAAATATTTGAAAATATAATTTGAGGGGAAAGAATGTTAAAAACAGAAAAGAATAACCATATCTATTGAAAGCATATATTATGTAGCAGTAAAAACTCAGTCAATGCTGAGACATATCTTTCTGCTACGTACTCTGGATATATGTACTTAAGACATATTCTAGTAAATTGATACGAAACACATCTTTTAAATGGCCAACCAAAAAGATCGTATTATTTACAGGAGGAAAAAAACTCAGGCTGGCCTTTGATTTCTCCTTGTTTGTATTCAGCCCTAGATGTTAGTGGAACAACACCTCTGAAATACTCAAGGAAACAAAGTTTAAGCCGGGGATTTCATGTCCAGCCAAGATATTTGTTAAGTATAAAGCCACAAACAATATAGAATGTGCCACAACTCAAGAAATACTGCTCACGTAGGAGAGACTGAACTTCAGCCAATCAAGGATGACAGGGAAAACTTTAGCAAATGGCTGGTGATAAGCACTTAATATACTTAGTAGAACTAAGACTAAAGGAAATGTGTGGATTAGATGAAAAAGTCCAAAATAAATTATATATGCCCTGACAATTAAAAATATACAAATAACAAAAAAATTGGGAGAGTAATGCAGGAAGAATTTTAGTGATTTCTCAAAAAAAAAGCAAACAAATATGTAACTACCATATGTAGAAACCTGTAGGTACAATATTGACTGCATCATCTGTAACAGTGTGGAGTCAAAGTATATTACCTAAAACAGATAAATTAAGTAATAGAATTATAACATAGTATGGTTGTATCACTTAACAGTACAAAACAGTAAATAAACATTATTTTAAAAAATCGTACACAATTACTAAATAGCTAAAAATAGCAATGTTTGACAATTTGGCATGGCAACACTGAACTTTAAAATTGTACATCTAAAACTTGCATAGCCCTTTAAATAGAATAATGAGGCGAATATATATTTTTCTCCCAAGAAGATACTCTTAAAATAACTTATGGCAAAACATAACCATAAAATAAATATCATACTCCTCCTTGTACTTATTTTCTAGAAAATTTATTATGTCGAATGAAAGTATGGCCAAGTTGAAAATTATAAGCCTAAAGAAAATAATAGTACAATAATATCTACTGACTTTTGGCAGATAATATTACTTGAGTGGCTGTAGAATCAGTTTCTTTTCCTTGGCTCTGAATGCTGGATCAAGAATCAAGGAAGCATTGTCCCTTAGCAGGAAGTGGGAGTACCCCCCGTAGGTTGACAGAGAAGTCTTCTCTCTCAAGGTGTGGCTGTGAGGCTCTCCCATCACTGACATTGGTATTTAGGGGAACTTCTGGCTCTTTCATCTCAAGGGAGCAAAAATATGTTACAACATTTAACATGGGATACAACATATTTGGGGGTCCTAGACACCTTTGAGAATCTGACGAAAGCAGTAGGATCTTTCTCCAGAAAAAAATGTACATGTCACATATTGCCTATAATCCTATGGGACTCACAGAACCCCCAGAAGCTCATCCAAAGAGACTCTCAAAATGTACGGACTCCAGGTTAAAGACCCTGGTTTTAAAAGTTCTTTGGACTTTGGTCAGAATTTTCAGTGTTGAGCTTGCTGGTCGGAAATATAGGTGTTACTGCATGCTCTTATGGAAGGAAGGCTGCTAAAATAACATTCCCAATCCACCTAAGGTGTCTTTCTTATTTATTCTGGTATGAGTGACAGTCCTCAAAGTCTGGTCGCCAGACCACCTGACTTAGAAATACCTGGATTCCTGTTAAAAATGGAGGTGGATTTGTTTGTTTCTAAACCACACACTAATCTAGAAAAGGCAGATGCATCTGCAACAGCAAAGCTTCCCCTGCTTCTCCAAACTCTATGTAGAACAGCAACAAATAAACAACCCCACCCTTAGTCTCACTGCCTTCTAAAATGAAACATTCCAGAGCTGCTGCAATAGGTTGCCAAGGGGAATAATTAATCATTATAAATCCAAAAGTGCAAAAGTATTTTTGTTGTGTTTTATTTTGTTTTCTATTTTAAAGCGACTAACATTTTGAGAGCATTTACCACATGCCAAACCTGCAGGTAGACACTGTCACAAAGGATGTTTTATGTTCATTGCTGCTCAATCATCACTTGTCCTAAAAATAGGAAGATATTCCCGGGTCACTAGCTTTACTCATTTGCATGCAGCTCAGCGTGGTGGCAATGCTGAAGCAAGCATACACGGATGTCTGACTAGTAGGCACACACCACATCACAATTAAGGGTTCAATTACCCATGTGGCAGCTAGGCAGGATGGAGCCCTGTGTTCTGTCTTTTAGTCAGAGATTAGAACATGTCTTAAGAATGAGCATTGCCCTACATGGTTATCTCTATGGGCATTGTAGTTCAATTTGGGAAACACAAAGCACTTTTTTTTCTGGCAGATTTTCACTATTGTATTTTTTTAAGAGGTGATCAAATAGGTACCCAAGATAAAGGAATGTCAGGGTTTATGGATCAAAATCCTCACTTTTCATTGTACCAAAAAAGACTGATGGAATTTTGATCGCAAACTTGAACCAACTGCTCAGATTACTTCATTCAAATCTGAGTACATCTCTTTCTGCACTGCTGACTTATGCTGTAGATCTTCCTCTTTGCAATTTTCTTTATCTTCATATAAAGTGAAACTCTGGACATGTATAGGAATGTGCACACAATATTTAATTTAGTAGTCTGTGCCTGGCAGGGTCAATGCAGCAGAGTCTCACGTGCTCCAATTTGTTATTGCACTTCTATAGAATTCACAATGAATTGCACAGTGGAATGTACAATATAAAATGTTCTCGATTTCACACACCTTTTAGAGTAAAAAGATCACTTGGAAACTTTGTAAATTCAAATAAACTGAACTAGATAGACTTTTTGGTGTTTCTCTACTAAGGGTCTTAAATACTGAGGAAAATAGACATTTCTTCTGTTTTCAATTTCAGATGTCACCATTTTAAAATAAATGTTATTATGTATATCTCAGGTTATAACATGATGTTATGGGATCCATATAGATAGTAATATGATTACTGCAGTCGAGCAAATTAATATATCTATCATCGGGGTGGAGCCAAGATGGCCGAATAGGAACAGCTCCGGTCTCCAGCTCCCAGCCCCAGCGACACAGAAGACGGGTGATTTCTGCATTTCTGCTTGAGGTACCGGTTTCATCTCACTAGGGAGTGCCTAGCAGTGGGTGCAGGACAGTCGGTGAAGCGCACTGTGCGCGAGCCGAAGCAGGGCGAGGCATTGCCTCACTCGGGAAGCGCAAGGGGTCAGGGAGTTCCCTTTCCTAGTCAAAGAAAGGGGAAGCAGACAGCACCTGGAATATCGGGTCAGTCCCATCCTAATACTGCGCTTTTCCAACGGGCCTGGAAAACGGCACACTAGGAGATTGTGTCCCGCACCTGGCTCGAAGGGTCCTATGCCCACGGAGTCTCGCTAATTGCTAGCACAGCAGTCTGAGATCAAGCTGCAAGGCGGCAGCGAGGCTGGGGGAGGGGCGCCCGCCATTGCCCAGGCTTGCTTAGGTAAACAAAGCAGCCAGGAAGCTCGAACTGGGTGGAGCCCACCACAGCTCAAGGAGGCCTGCCTGCCTCTGTAGGCTCCACCTCTGGGGGCAGGGCACAGACAAACAAAAACTCTGCAAGAACTTCCACAGACTTAAATGTCCCTGTCTGACTGACAGCTTTGAAGAGAGTAGTGGTTCTCCCAGCACGCAGCTGGAGATCTGAGAACGGTCAGACTGCCTCCTAAAGTGGGTCCCTCACCCCTGAGCAGCCTAACTGGGAGGCACCCCCCCAGTAGGGACAGACTGACACCTCATTCAACCCGGTACTTCTCTGAGACAAAACTTTCAGAGGAACTATCAGACAGCTGAATTTGTGGTCTCACGAAAATCTGCTGTTCTGCAGCCACCGCTGCTGACACCCAGCCAAACAGGGTCTGGAGTGCACCTCTAGTAAACTCCAACAGACCTGCAGCTGAGGGTCCTGTCTGGTAGAAGGAAAACTAACAAACAGAAAGGACATCCACACCAAAAACCCATCTGTACATCACCATCATCAAAGACAAAAAGTAGATAAAACCACAAAGATGGGGAAAAAACAGACCAAAAAAACTGGAAACCCTAAAAAACAGAGCACCTCTCCTCCTCCAAAGGAACGCAGTTCCTCACCAGCAATGGAACAAAGCTGGATGGAGGATGACTTTGATGAGTTGAGAGAAGAAGGCTTCAGACGATCAAACTACTCTGAGCTACGAGAGGAAATTCAAAACAACAGCAAAGAAGTTAAAAACTTTGAAAAAAAATTAGAAGAATGGATAACTAGAATAACCAATGGAGAGAAGGGCTTCAAGGAGCTGATGGAGCTGAAAGCCAAGTTTCGAGAACTACGCGAAGATTGCAGAAGCCTCAGTAGCAGATGCGATCAACTGGAAGAAAGGGTATCGCTGATGGAAGATGAAATGAATGAAATGAAGAGAGAAGGGAAGTTTAGAGGAAAAAGGATAAAAAGAAATGAACAAAGCCTCCAAGAAATTTGGGACTATGTGAAAAGACCAAACCTACGTCTGATTGGTGTACCTGAAAATGATGGGGAGAATGGAACCAAGTTGGAAAACACTCTGCAAGATATTATCCAGGAGAACTTCCCCAATCTAGCAAGGCAGGCCAGCATTCAGATTCAGGAAATACAGAGAACGCCACAAAGATACTCCTCGGGAAGGGCAACTCCAAGACACATTATTGTCAGATTCACCAAAGTTGAAATGAAAGAAAAAATGTTAAGGGCAGCCAGAGAGAAAGGTCGGGTTACCCACAAAGGGAAGCCCATCAGACTAACAGCTGATCTCTCAGCAGAAACTCTACAAGCCAGAAGAGAGTGGGGGCCGATATTCAACATTCTTAAAGAAAAGAATTTTCAACCCAGAATCTCCTATCCCGCCAAACTAAGCTTCATAAGTGAAGGAGAAATAAAACACTTTACAGACAAGCAAACGCTGAGTGATTTTGTCACCATCAGGCCTGCCCTAAAAGAGCTCCTGAAGGAAGCACTAAACATGGAAAGGAACAACCGGTACCAGCCACTGCAAAAACATGCCAAATTGTAAAGACCATCGAGACTAGGAAGAAACTATAGCAACTAACGAGCAAAATAACCAACTAACATCATAATGACAGGATCAGATTCACACATAACAGTATTAACGTTAAATGTAAATGGGCTAAATGCTCCAATCAAAAGACACAGACTGGCAAATTGGATAAGGAGTCAGGACCCATCAGTGTGCTGTATTCAGGAAACCCATCTCACGTGCAGAGACACACATAGACTCAAAATAAAGGGATGGAGGAAGATCTATCAAGCAACTGGAAAACAAAAAAAGGCAGGGGTTGCAATCCTAGTCTCTGATAAAATAGACTTTAAACCAACAAAGATCAAAAGAGACAAAGAAGGCCATTACATAATGGTAAAGGGATCAATTCAACAAGAAGAGCTAACTATCCTCAATATATATGCACCCAACACAGGAGCACCCAGATTCATAAAGCAAGTCCTGAGTGACCTACAAAGGGACTTAAACTCCCACACAATAATAATGGGAGATTTTAACACCCCACTGTCAGCATTAGACAGATCAATGAGACAGAAAGTTAACAAGGATATCCAGGAATTGAACTCAGCTATACATAAAGTGGACCTAATAGACATCTACAGAACTCTCCACCCCAAGTCAACAGAATATACATTTTTTTCAGCACCACACCACACCTATTCCAAAATTGACCACATAGTTGGAAGTAAAGCTCTCCTCAGCAAATGGAAAAGAACAGAAATTATAACAAACTGTCTCTCAGACCACAGTGCAATCAAACTAGAACTCAGGATTAAGAAACTCACTCAAAACCGCTCTACTACATGGAAACTGAACAACCTGCTCCTGAATGACTATTGGGTACATAACAAAATGAAGGCAGAAATAAAGATGTTCTTTGAAACCAATGAGAACAAAGACACAACATACCAGAATCTCTGGAACACGTTCAAAGCAGTGTGTAGAGGGAAATTTATAGCACTAAATGCCCACAAGAGAAAGCAGGAAAGATCCAAAATTGACTCCCTAACATCACAATTAAAAGAACTAGAAAAGCAAGAGCAAACACATTCAAAAGCTAGCAGAAGGCTAGAAATAACTAAAATCAGAGCAGAACTGAAGGAAATAGAGACACAAAAAACCCTTCAAAAAATTAATGAATCCAGGAGCTGGTTTTTTGAAAAGATCAACAAAATTGATGGACCGCTAGCAAGACTAATAAAGAAGAAAAGAGAGAAGAATCAAATAGATGCAATAAAAAACGAAAAAGGGGATATCACCACCGATCCCACAGAAATACAATCTACCATCAGAGAATACTACAAACACCTCTATGCAAATAAACTAGAAAATCTAGAAGAAATGGATAAATTCCTCGACAAATACACCCTCCCAAGACTAAACCAGGAAGAAGTTGAATCTCTGAATAGACCAATAACAGGTTCTGAAATTGTGGCAATAATCAATAGCTTACCAACCAAAAAGAGTCCAGGACCTGATGGATTCACAGCTGAATTCTACCAGAGGTACAAGGAGGAACTGGTACCATTCCTTCTGAAACTATTCCAATCGATAGAAAAAGAGGGAATCCTCCCTAACACATTTTATGAAGCCAGCATCGTCCTGATACCAAAACCTGGCAGAGACATAACCAAAAAAGAGAATTTTAGACCAATATCCTTGATGAACATTGATGCAAAAATCCTCAATAAAATACTGGCAAACCGAATCCAGCAGCACATCAAAAAGCTTATCCACCATGATCAAGTGGGCTTCATCCCTGGGATGCAAGGCTGGTTCAACATACGCAAATCAATAAATGTAATCCAGCATATAAACAGAACCAAAGACAAAAACCACATGATTATCTCAATAGATGCAGAAAAGGCCTTTGACAAAATTCAACAACCTTTCATGCTAAAAACTCTCAATAAATTAGGTATTGATGGGACGTATCTCAAAATAATAAGAGCTATCTATGACAAACCCACAGCCAATATCATACTGAAAGGGCAAAAACTGGAAGCTTTCCCTCTGAAAACTGGCACAAGACAGGGATGCCCTCTCTCACCGCTCCTATTCAACATAGTGCTGGAAGTTCTGGCCAGAGCAATCAGGCAGGAGAAGGAAATAAAAGGTATTCAATTAGGAAAAGAGGAAGTCAAATTGTCCCTGTTTGCAGATGACATGATTGTATATCTAGAAAACCCCATTGTCTCAGCCCAAAATCTCCTTAAGCTGATTAGCAACTTCAGCGAAGTCTCAGGATACAAAATTAATGTACAAAAATCACAAGCATTCTTGTACACCAATAACAGAGAGCCAAATCATGAGTGAACTCCCATTCACAATTGCTTCAAAGAGAATAAAATACCTAGGAATCCAACTTACAAGGGATGTGAAGGACCTCTTCAAGGAGAACTACAAACCACTGCTCAATGAAATAAAAGAGGATACAAACAAATGGAAGAACATTCCATGCTCATGGGTTGGAAGAATCAATATCGTGAAAATGGCCATACTGCCCAAAGTAATTTATAGATTCAATGCCATCCCCATCAAGCTACCAATGACTTTCTTCACAGAATTGGAAAAAACTACTTTAAAGTTCATATGGAACCAAAAAAGAGCCCGCATCGCCAAGTCAATCCTAAGCCAAAAGAACAAAGCTGGAGGCATCACGCTACCTGACTTTAAACTATACTACAAGGCTACAGTAACCAAAACAGCATGGTACTGGTACCACAACAGAGACATAGATCAATGGAACAGAACAGAGCCCTCAGAAATGATGCCGCATAGCTACAACTATCTGATCTTTGACAAACCTGACAAAAACAAGAAATGGGGAAAGGATTCCCTATTTAATAAATGGTGCTGGGAAAACTGGCTAGCCATATGTAGAAAACTGCACCTGGATCCCTTCCTTACACCTTATACAAAAATTAATTCAAGATGGATTAAAGACTTATATGTTAGACCTAAAACCATTAAAATCCTACAAGAAAACCTAGGCAATACCATTCAGGACATAGGCGTGGGCAAGGACTTCATGTCTAAAACACCAAAAGCAATGGCAGCAAAAGCCAAAATCGACAAATGGGATCTCATTAAACTAAAGAGCTTCTGCACAGCAAAAGAAACTATCATCAGAATGAACAGGCAACCTACAGAATGGGAGAAAATTTTTGCAACCTACTCATCTGACAAAGGGCTAATATCCAGAATCTACAATGAACTCAAACAAATTTACAAGAAAAAAACAAACAACCCCATCAAAAAGTGGGCAGAGGACATGAACAGACACTTCTCAAAAGAAGACATTTATGCAGCCAGAAAACACATGAAGAAATGCTCATCATCACTGGCCATCAGAGAAATGCAAATCAAAACCACAGTGAGATACCATCTCACACCAGTTAGAATGGCCATTATTAAAAAATCAGGAAACAACAGGTGCTGGAGAGGATGTGGAGAAATAGGTACACTTTTACACTGTTGGTGGGACTGTAAACTAGTTCAACCATTGTGGAAGTCAGTGTGGCGATTCCTCAGGGATCTCGAACTAGAAATACCATTTGACCCAGCCATCCCATTACTGGGTATATACCCAAAGGACTATAAATCATGCTGCTATAAAGACACATGCACATGTATGTTTGTTGCGGCACTATTCACAATAGCAAAGAGTTGGAACCAACCCAAATGTCCAACAACAATAGACTGGATTAAGAAAATGTGGCACATATACACCATGGAATACTATGCAGCCATAAAAAATGATGAGTTCGTGTCCTTTGTAGGGACATGGATGAAACTGGAAAACATCATTCTCAGTAAACTATCGCAAGGACAAAAAACCAAACACCGCGTGTTCTCTCTCATAGGTGGGACTTGAACAATGAGAACTCATGGACACAGGAAGGGGAACATCACACTCCGGGGACTGTTGTGGGGTGGGGGGAGGGGGGAGGGACAGCATTAGGAGATACACCTAATGCTAAATGACGAGTTAATGGGTGCAGGAAATCAACATGGCACATGGATACATATGTAACAAACCTGCACATTGTGCACATGTACCCTAAAACCCTAAAGTATAATAAAAAAAAAAAAAGAAAACAACAACAACAAAAATATATATATATATATCTATCATCTCACAGAGTTAGTTTTTTTTTTCTGTGACAGAAGCAGCTAAAATATACTTAATTAACAGAAGTCCCTGGTACAATACAATTTTATTAACTCTAGTCCTCATGTTGTGTGTTAGATCTCTAGATTTGTTCATTTTACATATCTGCTACTTTGTATCATTTGACCTACATCTTTTGTCTTCTCCTTATCCCCCTAACAACTGTTATTCTCGATCTCTGTACTTTTATTCAGCCTTTAAAAAGGAGATCCTGCCATTTGCCAAAACATGGACGGACCTGGAGGACGTCATACTAAGTAAAATGAGCCAGACATGGAAAGAAAAATAGTATATAATCTCACTTGTAGGTGGAAGCTTAAAAAAAGTCAAATATTCATATTTAATTATTAAAAGCCACTGTTAGCATTCAAATCCAAATATATCATTAACTCAGTCATCTTCACACACATTATTTGAATTTCCTCCATCCTGATTTTATCAATACAGACATTATAAATGAAATACTGTACTATGTAAGCTCCTTCTTTTTTCTTATACATAATTTGTTTTTATTTTCATATTGGTCATTATTTAAATTGTATAAATTATAAGAATATTTAATTCCATATTGTTAGATCATCCTAGTTTTTATTTTTATAAGTAACTCTACCATAAACAGTTTATAGTACTACACAACGTACTGATGTTTAAGAGCTTGGGCGTTGAAGTTGGGCAGAATAAGCCTCAAATCCTGTCAGAGCCTCTTAATAGTAGTGTGACTTTAGACATGCTATTTAACCTCTCTGAACCTCAGTTCGTATGTGTCCTAAATGGATACAGAATGGTAGCTTCCTGGTAAATCTATCCTGAGAATTAAATAAGATAACCTATGAAAGCCAATATATTGTAAATCCTCAATACTTGTTAGCTATTGTTATATTGTCCTTCTGAATTATCAATTTGAGTTGATTTCCCAAGAATGAGAATATTGGTTAAATGATTTGGAGACTCATTAATTTAGTCATAATATAATTGAATGTCTACTCTATGTTAGATGCTGAAAGAGAGTGGTGAACAGTCAGGTGAGGCCCCCAAATAAGAGGTGTTTGCAGTTTGGAAGAGAAGATAGACATTACAAGTCATTATATTTAAATATAGTGTTGCAGAAGAGAAAGTAAAAGTGTTAAAAAATATAGACTAAGAAGATATATATTGCCTAATTAACTTCCAAACTATTGAACATTTAAAATAATATGTGAGAGTAATGCACTACTTACCGAAATTCTCAATAGCTTTTAGCTCAAATTTTTTCATTTCTACCTTAATATCTGCAAAATAATTTTGTCAAAAAGATTTACCCACCTTTTGTCCACTAAGGATGTTGCCGTGTACTTCAGAAAATAAAATTATCTTACTACATATTATGGATTCTCCTTTATTTCCTATATATTTACCATTTTTCTATACATTTTCCTATGTATTTACCATTTTTCTGATATTAAGTGTTGTGGTTATTGTACTGAAGTTTTGCAGTTTTACATTACTACATATATCTTGCCTTTCCATTATAATTTCTTCCATTGATCCAATATTTATACTGTACATTTTCCAAGGATCTTTCTATTCTTGACCTTGAGAGTTCTCTCGCTGTATCTAAAAATGCCACTCATATCACAGCAGGCATTTTTTCCCTTTTCTATACATAAACCATGGTCACTGATGTTCACTCAAGCGCTGTGCAAAGAAGTAAAATGCAGCTTGAAGACACAACCTAAACACTCTGCTCTGCTAAAAATAAACTATGTTAAAGTCATTATAGACCTTTTTATTTTTGTTAAGAAAAGGTGATTTATGTTGTCAATTTTGTAAAATCTTCAGAATATCTTCATGCTTTGGAGGGGGATCTCCCCCCACTGTAAAAGTGACTCTTACAATTTACATTTATATTTATGTTGTTCTTTTACAAAGATGATTCACCAAGTCATAGCTCAGCCATGTAAACCAAGAACCAAAGCACTTATGCTTGAGAAATTTCAACATGCATGTTACCATAGAGACTTTTTCTTAATATTTAAAAACCACTCCTTTAGACCACATTTGAATGTTCTTCAAGTAGGCCATGAAAAATGTTTATAATTATACATGTCATACGTATATAATTGAATTATGCTTTCAAGAATAATCTGATGAAGATAGAGTACTAGAATTTAATCAGTCTTGAGGACAGACTATGTCACCATTACACTTTATCAATTACAGATCTTTGGTAGAAGCATCACATAGTTTTCATTTTTATATTTCCTGTATTTAAATTCTCATCTAAGCTCTCCAAAATTGCAAGAGCAATATGGCTAGAGGTAAAGGTGGTAATACAACAACATTACTCTTTCTAAAAGTATACCATAATTCTTTAAAATAGGGACTGTACTCCCTGGGCATACATAGATATGGTTTAAGTAGAGGATCACCTGATAGTCTGACTCAGGGCAATATTTAAATTGTTTAACAGCCAAGGCCTCCAGTGGTACCAGATATTGCTTTGTTGTAACTGGATTATGCAGAGATCAAAGGCAGGGGCTTTTAATGAAATTATAAAAGACTTATAAAAAAGAGAAGATTATGAAAAAGTCCTAAATTAAATACAATTAAAATTCAAAATGATATTTCTCAACCTGAGAACTAAAATAACCATTTTTTATTACATTCTTAACCATGCTTACTGACATCATCAATATGTAAATATTATACCAGACACTTGGAAATCCATTATGTTATGTAATATTCACACTCCAGTGAGGCTGGTAGTATTAATTCTGAATTATGGATAAGGAAATGGAACACTAACGTTACATAAGAACTGGCAGAAATAGAATGTGAATCTGGTCTCCTAACTTCAAGTCTTTTCCTCAGTCCAATGTTACAGCTGCCCCTCAAAGGTGTTTACTAGATGTGTATAGAGATGACATGGATGGGTTGCTGGGTGAGTAATTAGATAGCAAACCTATTTCATTGTTCTTTCACAGTGTATTATCATCCTTAACTCTAAAATACGAAATGTTTTTGGAAAGAAAAAATGTTCTTTCATCAAGGGAAAGTTTCCAGAGGATATTAGAAGAGTATTTTTTAAAAGCTGATTACTTATAAAATTCCTAGAAGAATACAGTGACCTGCTACTATTAAAAAATACTTTTCTTCCACTTGAGTTGTTTGTGCTATTATTTTAAATTAATTTATATTTATGTATTTGAAGTCCATTGTCTTTTTTATTTTTGTATCAAGTGAAAATGTTTTGAAAATGACTCTGGTTAACAAATTAATTAAACATTCAATAAAATCACCTTTATGCCTACACCAGTAATTTAAATGAATCATGTTTAGAAAGTTTTTTTACAAAGAAAAGGTAGTAGGTTTCAGAGCTTGAATTGAATACCCAACAAAATTCTAAACCCTTATTTAGCAATTGCTTAATAAGAAATTATAAAATAATCAAGAATAAATCCAAATAGTGTAAAATGGATTGGTAGGCTTGTAGATAAGAGGAATTCTATAGATATGCTATTTATGAACTGAAGGTCATTTGATGTCATTATTGAAAAAATGAGGCCAGGTGCAGTGGCTCACACCTGTAATCCCAGCACTTTGGGAGACTGAGGCAGGCGGATCAAGAGGTTAGGAGTTCAAGACCAGCCTGGCCAACATGGTGAAACCCCATCTCTACTAAAAATACAAAAATTAGCTGGGCATGGTGGCACATGCCTGTAATCCCAGCTACTCATGAGGCTGAGGGAGGAGAATTGCTTGAACCGGGACCCGGGAGGGGGAGGTTGCAGTGAGCCAAGATTGTGCCATTGCATTCCAGCCTGGGCTACAGAAAAAGAAAAAAGAAAAAATGAGTACTGAAAACAGATCTGATGAAACCACTGTATTTAAAGTAAATTTATTAATAGATTGGTACAAGTTGAGAGGAAGTCGGCAGTAGCGGGACTGGATGAGAGCTATATTGACAAATCACATATCTGTTCATCAGCCTGCCCAAGTCTACATTGTTATTTTTTTCAAATAAAATATTTGGATGAGGATATAATCAACAAGGTTTTCATATTTGTGCACATCAAACACTGGGAAAGACAGTTAATCCCTATGTTTACTTCCTACAGTTAGAACTCTGCAGGGATGATGAATGAGTTTAACCAAAAATAATAGATTGGGAATGATGAATGTAAAATTCGAACTTAGGTTCACAAAGATAACTGATTAAATATAAGAGAAGGGATATAGGAATTATCAAGAGTGTATGTATAAATAAAATGCTTAGAATTATAGTTTATTGCAAGCACAGTACAAATTAGTATTGGGACTTATGTACCTGCATAGTGATTTACTGCTCTACGCAATATGACTTGTTTGAAAGAAAGGAACTAATATTTCCTATGTACTCCCTACCTATTAAATCCTACCCAGGATCTCGTAATTGTTCTTGACTTTACAATTAGTAGGATCAGGAGAAATCTGGAGTCTATTCAGAAAAGGGCAATAAGGATGGTAAATGGTCTGGAAATCAAGTGCCACCAAACTATTGAAGAATTAGGGAGTAGTTTGAAGAAGAAAGCAGAACACACTATCTGCCTACTAAGTTCTAAAGAGCTATCAGGGATAAAGGAAATAGTTTGGAGTATTGCAATTGCCTACACAATTTAATAATTCAAAACACTAAGGAGGGAAAGTGGTAGAGTGATCAATTGCATCTGAATTTCAGGAAGACCACGTTAACAGGAATTGAATCTTTACTTTCTTAAGCGACAAGCTTTTCATCCCCTGAACTGTCTTGTATGACAGTTCAGATGCTTTTGCACTAATCATCCCTTGTGGATCTGATCACTCAAGCAAACATTTCTGCGAAATTCAGTGGGAATGGTAATAGTACCTACCTCATGAAGTGAATGTTAAGATTAAAGAAGATACTATGTGTTAAAGGTTTAATGCAGCCCCTGTCACATATAAAGTGCTCAAAAATGCTACCTTTTTTTATTACCGGATGACCAATTTCCAAAGAGAAAAGGAGTTTTTATCATAAAGAAATGGAACTAGACAACTCTAAGTTGCCTTTTTGGGTGAAAAATGATACTTTTTTAAAAAAATTACTAGTTGACATTTTATATTACTACATGACCAATTTCCAAGGAGAATACTGAAGAAAACGTGCCTCTGTTATATAGAAATGGAACTAGACAACTCTAAATTGCCTTCCAAATGGCAAAATCAAAAGATCCATGAATCATTGTGAGGCCAATCATTACATTTCTACAGTTTTCTTAAGTATACTTGCATTACGGTCATGACTACTTTGAGGCAAACATTTTGGTCTTTCTGGTCTGTAAATAGACCCTTAATATGCAATCTATATGTAATAGTCAATGTGTGGGAAGTAATCTATATAAAATAAGTTAATACCCATAGTTCCCATGTAACTATATATTCCCAAATGTCTACATTGGTATTTTAGTTAAATGTGATATTTACAAATGCTTTTATTGACATTTCAATTCAAATTTCCAGATGTTACTAGTATCCGAGGTTGATAGTTTTCCTGAAATAATACATGGAATACATAAAAGTGCATAATATATATAATTACTCTTACAATTGGTGAAACTTTGCATATTATGGACTCATTAACAATAGATCGAGGCATATAAATAACTTTAGCTGGACCACAAAGCCTTTAAATATAGTAGTTCTGTATTTTCTCTGCAAAAGCCTGAAAATGGGAAAGGATAAGAACTTCTAATAAATAGAATTATCTTTTATTTTGAAATTCAAGTACACACTCACATCCTCTAGACCTACTGCCAAACCATTCCCAGTTTGTGTGAGTGACAGCTCTTAATAGACAGCAAAACAAATACTCTGTAGTACTAATAATTGAAAAATAATTAAAGAATGAATTGATGTCCCAATTGTATTCACCTCAGAGTAAATTGCATGAAGGAATGTCTAAATAACAACATCAAATAAAATAGGGTAGAAGTAGGCTTAAGGAATTTATTTGAAATATAAATTGTGATTCATTTAAATTCAGATTATGTTTTAATAATAGCAACTTGTATTGCACATTTATACTCTGCCAGATACTCCTAAAATTATTATGTTGTATATTTAATATGTTATTATATATTATGTATAATTTAATCCTCACAACAATCTTTGGCCATAAAATTTCCACCTAGTGTATGAGAAAACTGAGGCTTCAACCAGTAACTCACAATATGAGTGCTAAATAAAGAGTGTAATATAAAACCTTGACTCAAGACCCATACATGTAACTACTACTGACCACCATTTACAAAAAAGTTAAATAAATCAGCATCAACTAAGAAAGCAATCCTCAGTATAAAGGAGGAATAAGATGCAGATTATTTGGGCCTGGCGCAGTGGGTCACGCCTGTAATCCCAGCATTTTGGGAGGCCGAGGCAGGCGGATAACGAGGTCAGGAGATTGAGACCATCCTGGCTAACACGGTGAAATCTCATCTCTACTAAAAATACAGAAAAAATTAGCGGGGGCGTTGCGGGGTGCCTGTAGTCCCAGCTATTAGGGAGGCTGAGGCAGAAGAATGGCATGAACCTGGAAGGCGGAGCTTGCAGTGAGCCGGGATCGCACCACTGCACTCCAGCCTGGGGAGCAGAGCGAGACTCCTTTAAAAAAAAAAAAAAAAAAAAAAAAAGATGCAGGTTATTTGTTACTGATATGCTATAGTGAGGCAGGAGGTATTTGATCATTCTTCATAGCACATTTAGTTTGTTTCCTTTCTTCCTATTTGGATAATGGTCTAGGTTTTAATATAAAACTATACTTGGAGCATCTGCTAAAGCCCATCTATTAGGGTGGTGCTTCATTAGCTTTGAATATTTTTTTAGATCAATCCTAAATTTAGCAGCTGTAGGTCTTTGCATAAGTTTAGTCTTTTATAAAGAGAAGCATCTTTTTCTAGAATAACCGGGTTGGAATTCAGAACTATTAAGTGAAAGATGACCTTCTATCTTGGTTTTCAATTTGCTAGATTGCCGTTTACTGTGGTGTAAAACAGCTTTCAGAAGCTCAAAAACTGTTAATATTTGATATAGTGCTCCTCCATTTACCAATCTCCACAATAATGTGATATGAGCAAAAATAATGCTTTGTATTTATGTAGCACATGTCTCCATGGAACCCAGAGGATTTGGTTGACGGGATCTAAAAATGGCTTTGTCAGGGAGAACAGAAAACTAATCTCGTAATTATATTGCCAGTATTAAAACTGACACTGATTCTATATGTGGCTACTAATGTGAACATTATGCAGTCAAAGTAATATGGATGGCTTCTTCCAGCCATCTTTATAATCAATAGTAACCATACTACGAAGTCATACTATTTTGTATTATTTTACTTTGCCTTGACAATGTTTAAATATTATACACATATACTTTCTATTATTTAATAACTATTGTAAAAAGTCATGCTAAATTATAATTCTAAATGTTTTCTAAGGCAATAAAACAAATTATTACATGTTACAATGTTTATCTTTAAAAACGGTCATTTTTAATGTGAAAAAGCAGGCACTATAATGTTACTGTGTTGTGAATTGAGATGTTTTTAAGGCATGGTTGCCTTTTCTGGATGGAAAATATTGATCCGGATAGTGATGAAATGGTGATTCTCAAACCATAAGTTTCTTATCTCATCTCTACTTTTCCTCTGTGTCCTAGATAATGGGCTAAACCAGTGTGTGTGATTATGTAGTATGTTGGAAGGAGAATAGCCCTGGATTATATCAGTGATTCTGAAATCTTATCACCAGAATCATCTTTAGGACTTTTTAAACATACAGATTGCTGGGTTTCACCCTTAGAGTTTCTTTTTGTTGTTGTTGTTGTTGTTTTTTATTTTTTATTTTATTATTATACTTTAGGTTTTAGGGTACGTGTGTACAATGTGCAGGTTTGTTACATATGTATCCATGTGCCATGTTGGTTTGCTGCACCCATTAACTTGTCATTTAGCATTAGATATATCTCCTAATGCTGTCCCTCCCCGCTCCCCCACCCCACAACAGTCCCCAGAGTGTGATGTTCCCCTTCCTGTGTCCATGAGTTCTCATTGTTCAATTCCCACCTATGAGTGAGAACATGCGGTGTTTGGTTTTTTGTCCTTGTGATAGTTTACTGAGAATGATGTTTTCCAGTTTCATCCATGTCCCTACAAAGGACGTGAACTCATCCTATTTTATGGCTGCATAGTATTCCATGGTGTATATGTGCCACATTTTCTTAATCCAGTCTATCGTTGTTGGACATTTGGGTTGGTTCCAAGTGTTTGCTATTGTGAATAGTGCCGCAATAAACATACGTGTGTATGTGTCTTTATTAGCAGCATGATTTATAGTCCTTTGGGTATATACCCAGTAATGGGATGGCTGGGTCAAATGGTATTTCTAGTTCGAGATCCCTGAGGAATCGCCACACTGACTTCCACAATGGTTGAACTAGTTTACAGTCCCACCAACAGTGTAAAAGTGTTCCTATTTCTCCACATCCTCTCCAGCACCTGTTGTTTCCTGACTTTTTAATGATGGCCATTCTAACTGGTGTGAGATGGTATCTCATTGTGGTTTTGATTTGCATTTCTCTGATGGCCAGTGATGATGAGCATTTTTTCATGTGCTTTTTGGCTGCATAAATGTCTTCTTTTGAGAAGTGTCTGTTCATATCTTCACCCACTTTTTGATGGGGTTGTTTGTTTTTTCTTGTAAATTTGTTTGAGTTCATTGTAGATTCTGGATGTTAGCCCTTTGTCAGATGAGTAGGTTGCAAAAATTTTCTCCCATTCTATAGGTTGCCTGTTCACTCTGATGGTAGTTTCTTTTGCTGTGCAGAAGCTCTTTAGTTTAATTAGATCCCATTTGTCCATTTTGGCTTTTGTTGCCATTGCTTTTGGTGTTTTAGACATGAAGTCCTTGCCCACCCCATTGTCCTGAATGGTATTGCCTAGGTTTTCTTCTAGGGTTTTTATAGTTTTAGGTCTAACATTTAAGTCTTTAATCCACCTTGAATTAATTTTTCTATAAGGTGTAAGGATGGGATCCAGTTTCAGCTTTCTACATATGGCTAGCCAGTTTTCCCAGCACCATTTATTAAATAGGGAATCCTTTCCCCATTTCTTGTTTTTGTCAGGTTTGTCAAAGATCAGATAGTTGTAGATATGTGGCATTATTTCTGAGGGCTCTGTTCTGTTCCATTGATCTATGTCTCTGTTGTGGTACCAAATGGCCATACTGCCCAAGGTAATGTATAGATTCAATGCCATCCCCATCAAGCTACCAATGACTTTCTTCACAGAATTGGAAAAAACTACTTTAAAGTTCATATGGAACCAAAAAAGAGCCCGCATCGCCAAGTCTATCCTAAGCCAAAAGAACAAAGCTGGAGGCATCACGCTACCTGACTTCAAACTATACTACAAGGCTACAGTAACCACCCTTACAGTTTCTAATTCAGTAGATACGCAGTAGGGCCCCCATATTTATATTTCTGCAAATTCCTGCTTGATGCTAAAGATGCTAAACCATCATCAGTTTGAGAACCAGTGATACAATCAATTAACCTTCTGCTTTTCCATTTACAGAGAAAGAGATAATTATAACTACATAGAAATTACATGCCAACCAGTGTTTTGGAAGATTCAGGCACAAGAAAAATAGAGAGAGATAAGAAAACTAAGCTATTTCTATTCAAAAAGAAAAATGTTAACTCTGGCTAAATATTAATACCAATTCTAAGATCACTCTCAGCCTAGGCTCTCTGTTTGCATTACATTTTAATATTCCCTCAATACATATTTATTGAGCACTTATTATGCAGCAGGGGCTTGCATGCAACAGAGAAAAAGAAATGACTCCAGTCTCTGTGGAGCTGAATTTGCATTTGATGTTATTTTACTTTAATGTACATAATATGTCTTCAATTTTATTGCATGTTTCTTTTGATCCCTATGCTTACTTCACCAAAATTCTTCTTTCCGTCTTCCTAATCTTAGCACATAATTGGTAGTTATAAATATTTTCCCATTTGTATTCTTTCTGTGTCCGAGTCTGAAGAGGGTGACAAAGATGGTTCTGACCATTGATAGCACTAAGGTTGGGCCACTGACATCCATGGGTCTTTGGACAGGAGGACATTCTTGATATTACAGGAAAGATAAGTATGACATAGGTATTTCGCGAAATTAAATCATGGAAACTAAAACTATATGAACCTATGAAAAACATTATTCAATTTATTGTTTTAATTTGCATGTATTTGATTATTAATAATGTAGAAGCTATAACTTACCCATCATGTTGGCAAAATTTCCTTGTGGTCAATTTATAGAAATTGAAATAAAGATGTGCAAGATAGTTGATATTTTTGATAGTATTGGTTTAAATAACAAACTACTGAAATATAGTTGAAACATCTCATAGGAGGGCTAGTTAAATAAGTTATGGTATATATTGAAATTTTCATACCATTTAATTATTGAAATCATAATTTATAAGGTAAAGGTATAAGTAAATATTTGATACAAGTTAAAAAATACCAAAACCAAAACTTTTTTTCAACTTTCTAAAGCTAAGCATACAGAAGAAAATGCTTGGAAAAAAATATACCAAATATTAACAATAGATTTTTCTGCATTATAAATTATTTCTTTCTCTTTGCATTTGACTGTCTTTTACACATTCCATCTCAAGAGTGTGTTGTGTTTATTATATGACAAAAAGGTGTGTGTGAGTGTGAGTGAATATGTGTGTGTGTGTGTGTGTGAAAAAGAGAGATATTACCCATATAATATCCCTTTAGGCAGCATATGAGGATGCTTCTGAAAAAAACTCTTTAACTGCAACTGACAGTTGTGGTTTGGCTTTGTATCATTATGTAACCATAATCCTGTCATGATTTTATTTTGCGATACATATAACTGTTAGTGTTCCTAAACAGGTTAGACCTTGTTCTTACGTGTCAGGATTTCCCTTTACCAGGTAAAGAGAAGAGAAAGAATAGCCATCTGAGTGGAACCTGTGTGTCCAGAGCAATCTCGCTATCTCGCCTCAGAGGCACTTCATCTTCTCTGTCTATAAGCATTTCTTACAAACACCATCTTTGAGAAAATATTTCTAAGAGAAGAGTTTATATGCTACCCATATTCATACCTGTGACCAAATCCTCAGAAGAATACTATCAAACACGTTTATGGCATTTACCCTATGTCCAGGAGCTGTCTAAATGTTAATCGTCACTACTATCTTTTGACGTGGGTACTCTTACAGACCAAAAATTGAGGGCTGTGGCTGGTCAGCAGTTTACCCCAGGTCACACAGATGAGAAGAGGTGAAAGCAGGATTCAAACCCACCAAGCATGGCTCCACAGTCTGCACTGTTTCTTAATATCATGTCAAATGATTTTCCTTTTATAGTTCTACTTTACCTGCCTCAGACTTCTGAAAATGTGAAAAGACCCTGAACTCATGATTGTGATTTTAGAGTGAAAACGTTTTCTTTCGTCTCCTGTCAGAAGTTTGGTGTCTGAATGTAAGTCCAGTGAGCTCTGTGAATTGTTAAGATCCTAGTACTTATGGTCATCATGCCGAAATGAGGACTTGGTGCACGAAGGAGTCGCCATTCTGATCTTGAACATCTGTTCCAGCAGCTAAATTCTCAGCTGCTCCATTTCATTATTGGTTGTGCTAAGATGTCAGGAGAGATTTTGCTTTTAAAAGTGGCCCTGTACTTTTCAGTAACTAAAGGAAAACAGGACACATAATATCTGAAAAAAAAAGTGTATCACTGACACTGAACTCAATTTGCTCTGAATGACTAATATTTTTACTAAGAGGTTTCCAAGGCATATTACCACTACAGCATAATTTATGCTTTTGGGAGTATGCCTTTCATAGGTCTTCTTAAAAATACTTTTCTTCCCTTATGAGATAGCACATAGCAATTAATGATGTTTTAAAACATCAAAATATAGGCTCCTTTACTTATTTTTTCTTACACAGTTTCAACCCTAGGGAGGGAAAGCCTAGAATAAAAGCTAATAAGATCATAGTGTAACTTGAGCTAAGTTAACAATCCTAATATGGTAGTCTAGTTTTTTTCTTAAGCCAGCTTTATAATTATGATTATGAGCAATGATTATAATTATTTGAAAACCTGTAGAACTGACCATGCAAGCATCATATTTTAAAAACCTAGAAGCCGTGCTTTAATAATTAAGATCCATAGTTCTTTGTTCTTTCTGGTCTATATACTTTGTTCAGCATCTTTGAAGGAAAGGCACCACTTGGTTTCACAGTGTAGTAAATGTTTTGTATGTATTAAAACATTTAACATTTAAGAAACTAACTTCCAATTGTGTGAATGTGTGTGAATGTTTTTGTGCATTTGGTCATTTCTTATTCGGTGCTTATTTGGGGGTGATTCACAACTGGAGAAAGTTTGGGGAGATGGTCAAATGTTCACATAAGTCGAAGTGCAGAACCCCCCCCTATTCCCAGCACTCAATGTGGTTAATTATCATGTTGTTGAGTTTTCACAATAATGATAATAGTGGTATCGGGTGTAGTATCAGACAGCTAGCTTTTATCTCAAACGGAGACTTTAATGGCCTTTAAAAATAATGCCTTCCTATGAATGTTGCCTTCCTTGTGAATGCATATTTGGAGGATTCCCATTTTATACACATGCAAACCAAATAAACTACCTGTTCCAAAATGGACTTTTATGAGGATTTCATTACAGCCTCCGAGTGGAATTAATAAATCTTTCATATTTTTTCTCACAATGTTTGGTGCATCTGCTGCTGTAGCACTTTTCACATTGTAATAAATGCAGCTGTATGTATCTGCTTTCTCCCCTTAGAATATGGACAGCCTGAAAGCAACAGTTAACTCTTCTTTATACCTATCTCTCATGCTTTGCACCGTAACTAATACATCTATTGGTTTTATCATAAAAGTCTGTTGTTATGATTTGAGAAATACTCATTCTAGAGTATTTCTAGAAATACTCTAGAAGAAATAGAGTAAATAGATGCTAAGTGTTATGATTGAGAAATACTCATTCTAGAGTATTTCTAGAAATACTCTAGAAGAAATAGAGTAAGTAGAGCTGGTTTCCTAGGACTGGCTTCTATAAAAACTTGCTTCTCCACACTTTCTATAGAAATTTCAGAAAGTCTCAAGAAGGACATTTTAGGCAAGATCATGAGCAAAGGGAAGGTTACGATAACACACGGTTTATGTTTAGGGACTGGTAAGATGGTGGGAGTGGAGGGTTAGGGGCTGGGCGACAGTGGCATGCTAAAGTCTGTGTTGTGGAAAGGATGGTCAAGGATGTTGGATGGACAGCATCCTGCTAGAAGTTACTGGAGGCAGAGAGACTGCTTAGCATCTGAAGTTGCTGAAGATTCCCAGGATGTATTTATGTTTTGTAATTAGGGAGGGAAAATAAGAGTAATAATACATTTAGTTATTTGTCTCTCATCTTACAGACCAAGCTACACCTTAGATACAAGGAAATATTTAAGAGGTTATGATGGAAATAGTGTGTGAATGTGGGAAGAGCTGAAAAATGCAAATTTTCCTATTTTATATAAGTTATTCTGAGTGGAATTTCTTTTGTTTGTTTCTTTGTATACTGAAAAGGCATTTTGTTGTACTCTGAAGAACGAGTAGACTTGTAACCTGAAGATACTAAGGTTTTCCATGACTTTTTAAAAACTAAGGATCACTGCTTTGGAAACTTGACATCCTGAAAACTATATATATAGTTATCGATAGATATGTTGTGTATATATACACATACACGCACATACATACATACATAAATTGAAACATTTAATGTAAGTTTTATTGAATATTTAATACATGCTAGGCACAGACCTCACATAGTGCTAGCTTCAGCAGCACATACACTAAAATTGGAACAAAACAGAGATTAACATGACCCTTGTAATTAAATAAAAATAGAAGAGAAAATAATAAAAATTTGAAAAAGATCTTTACACGCATTGTTTCATTTAGCACTATAAAATAGGTACTATTATCTCCTTTTTAAATATGAAATAATAATATTAATAATAATAATAGTGCTTTGCTGTAAGAGGATTTGCCCTAAATCACATACCTGAGGAAGTAGTGGAGCCAGAATCTAATCTCAAGGTATCAGAGTCCAGATACTTTGTCTCTAGCTTCCCAGGACCATCCCCAGGAGGCTAGATGCCCCATTCTTGTGTTTAAAACTGATCCGCATGGTGGTGTTAAGCAGAGGCCTCTTCACTAACGGAAAGCTTAGGTCTACCCCAGGTATTCTGTTGCTGTCCAGGGATTATCACATGTGCTCCATTAGAAAACAAGGCTCCCATATACACCTTTGAGCTGTGTGATCATTCATCATTTCTCACCTGGAACTGTACCAATTGGCTTTTGAGTTTCCTCGTCTCCATCTTACCCACTTCTAACCCCTTTTTCCTACCCTAGCTTATGCGAGTTTTCTAAAATGCAAAGCTTGTATCAGTTTCCCATTTATATCCTTCAGGGGCTTTCCATTTCTTTCTGCATGTTTTAATTTCTGTCGTGTGGCTCATAAATTCCTCTCTGGACTCTACTCACCACTCTTGTCTCCTTTCTTTCCACTCTCACAATCCACAGCTGTTCTCTCCAGATCCACGATCATTCCAGCTGGTCTTCACACCCACTGTCTGCCCTAACTAGAACACTCTCCCCTCACCTCTCACATCAAACTGCTCCACACTTCTAGGTGCTTTCTGTAGGACATTGCTCCTGAAGTCTCAAATTTGAGTTAATTATTTCCCCTAGATATTCTAGTATCATTTTCTACCACCTTGTCGTAGAATATCATGAATCTGAATGTCTGATTACTTATTTTTATCTTCCATTTGACTGTAAGTTCATTGAGGAGAGGGGAGGATGTGGTCCTGTTTTTCATACTTGTGCCCTCAATACTTGGTATACAGTAGGAGCTCAAAATTGTTGTATAAGTGAATGAAGGAGGACATCATTTAAAAGCTAACTGGGGCCAGGCACAGTGGCTCAATCCCAGCACTTTGGGAGGCCGAGCCCAAGAGTTTGAGACTAGCCTGGACAACATAGTGAGACCTTGTCACTACAAAAATTAAAAATAAGCTGAGGAGTAATGGTGCATGCCTGCAGTCCCAGCTACTTGGGAAGCTGAGGTGGGAGAATCACTTGGGCATAGGAGGTTGAGGCTCCAGCCTGGACTGCACTCCAGCCTGGGCAAAAACCAACTGGTAACACTTAAAGCACAATTGTAAGTGTTTAACAAATATAAAGTCATTTCATCCACATAGGACTTTTTTTTTTTTTTGAGACAGTCTCACTTTCTCAGAATGACAGTGGCATGATCTCAGCTCACCACAACCTCTGCCTCCCGGGTTCAAGCGATTCTCATGTCTCAGTCTGCTGCGTAGCTGGGACCACAGGCGTGCACAACCATGGCCCGGCTAATTTTTGTATTTTTGGTAGAGACGGGTTTCACCACGTTGACCAGGCTGGTCTCAAACTCCCGACCTCAGGTGATCTGCCCACCTTGGCCTCCCAAAGTGCTAAGATTACAAGCTAGAGCCATTGTGCCCAGCCCTAATTTTTTTTTTCATTATTGTGGCAATCTGATGGGACAATTGCTTGACAGGGAGTTTAAATAGCTTGCCCAAGATCACACAGTGGCAACAGATGCATTTGGACCTAGACAGTCTGGCTTCAGAGTCTGGACTCCTAACTTCTGCTACACTGGCTTTCTGAAGATTTAAAGTCAATAGATCAATGGGGCTGGTGGCACTTCAGGACATTGACAAGAGGGAAAACATGGAAGCTGGTTTTTGCTCGTCTCTACAACTAACAATTATGTGATTCTTGTAATCTCTCTGTAACTTACTTTAATTATTTGCAAAATTGGAAAACTATGGACTGAGTGATCTCAAAGGTCCTTGTTCTCTAAATGAGGGTGATTTGAACCAGTTACTTGTTTATGCTGCTATGAAGAAGGTAAATGCTTCTATGCTTTTTAATTTTTTTTTCTATTGAAAAAAATTACTAAACGACTCTGAGCTAAAATAGGTATTCTAGGTCCCCTCTGCAGACTTTTTCAGGCTTTTATTGCCACTGTTTTGAAAATTCATACTCTCATCCCATTGCTCTCTGATCAAGGAGCTGCATTTGAGTAAGGCTGTGAGACTCAATAACCACATTAGAACCACCTAAGAGATTAAAGTGAGTCTCCACTGATAATTGGGCACATTATTTCCAACAATAGTAACTGAAATGAGAAATGTAGGTCATTGCCTAGTCCAGTGGCTAGCACATAGTAGGCATTCAGGAAATATTAGCTCTCTAGTTCATTCTTACAGATTTTATTTTTCTTGTGAGTTTTCAGTTATATCACTTTGTTCCAGTCTTCAACAACATTTATTGAAAAAGGACAACTAATAAGCATTGTAGCTAATTTGGTACATGTTCCTATTATATAATCACCATGGTACCCAGGCTCTTAACTGAAAGCAAACAAATTTATAGAAAGAAAAAATTTTGTTCTCTCACGTAAGGTGTTCTGTTATGGAAGCACTGCCTTTTTGTCCTATTTTATCTTTTGTCAGTAGACACTACTTTCCAATGTGTTCTATGGGAATGTTAACATGTGGTTGGATCTACTTGAGGGAATCAGCAAGTTTTATTAAATATTAGACGACCTCATCTTCTACTTTTAAGGAACATGGATATATGGCTATGTCTAAAGATTGAATATTAAATTATGTCAAAGCATTAAAAAAAGTTAATCAATTTACATGTCACATTTCTTTTTGTAATTTTCTTTGAAAGACCAATGCCCTAATGGTCAAGCATTGAAAGTAGTTTCTTGCTATGAAATGAAAAATTAGTAAAATGTAAATGTATCTGTTAAATCGTAAATCCATTTTCACTTAACAGTGTTAAGTATTAAGTGAATATAGAACATCTCACTTACTACAAATAAATGAACAGCTTTAGTAATGCAAATGTAAAAAGGACCATAGTACTGCATATTGTTATCCAAATTATGTCCATCCAATGACAGAAATTCAATAATGACTCCCAGTAAATATACTCACAGCAGTTGGTAATCTGCCCACAGTATACAATTCTGAACAGGTTATGTGTGTGGTATTTTAGTCCTTCTCCCAGCATGTTTCAAAGCAGTTTTTGTTATAAGAACTTTGAAAGCCACAGGAAAGCATTTTTAGTGGGTTTTCTTCAATTTTGAAATGCCTTGGGTCTGTAGTAACTTATTACTTGAATCCAGCAGTAACTTTGGCTTTAATGTGCGTAGTTCCCTATTTTGTGATGTGTAAGAAGTTGTCAACATATGGATACATAATATTTGGCCTGCAACATTTGAAATTCAAAAAAATAAACAATAAATAAAGCAATAGATCCAAGTCAGCTTCCAAAATATCTATGCAAAAAATGCTACTGTTTTAAAACAGGCATTAGCTCCATCTATTGTTCTATGACCTAATTTGTTTTAACTTCACTTGAAGGAATAATCATTGATTATTGAAGTCTCTCAAGATTACTTAAAACATATATATGGCTGTAGATACAAACAAATATGATAAATTGGTCACACAAGAAATCTAAAATACAAATTTCAACACCTTATAAAACAACTTTTAAACATTCATATGTTACACCTATGCAGGGCAAATTGGAGAAATATTCATACCACAGAAAATTGTCTTAAAAACTATGGTTGTAGAAAATTAGATTAATAATTCTACATGGATTTTTAATGTATTGCTTTCTTTGTGACTTTGATTTTAGAATTGCTCTCAAATATTGCTAGATCCCATATATTTTATTAAAAATATAGCGATTGTGTGTATTCTTTGTGTGTGTGTGTGTGTGTGTGTGTGTATTTGTATATCAGGGATTTTTTGTATATATGGGAAATCATAGTACTATAAAGTAACATTCTTTTACTCTCTAAAGCAATAAGAGATACAGATTTATTAAATAATTAGTGGGATTGTGATCTGATAATCATTTAGAATATGTAACAGTCGGCACCAGGAATGTCCAAGACATACCACTGAATTTCCTCAGTAGCTCGAAGAAGGAAAAACACCAATCAATTCTGTTACTTAACCTATGCATTTGAAAATGCAGTCAAGTAGTCAGTCATGCCCTTTGCAAAGCACATAAGCAAATATAATACTAACAAGTAACACTTGAGACTAAATTTTAGGTGATGAAAACATTATGATTAAGAATCTTCCTGGGAAACATGGGTCAATCATATCTATCTGCTTGAAATCTGGCACCTCTAGGTTTCAGGAAGCCGTTTATGGTGTGTGTATCAGTCTTAGATGGGACTTCATTTAACAGGAAGAGTAAAATAAAATTAGTTTTAAGGTGGTAGAAGTTTATTTGTCCCTAACAGAAAAGGAATTCATAAGTAGGCTGTACAGGCCTCCTATGACCACTTAACTATGTTATCATGGCTCATATTTTCTGCTTTGTCATTCTTAGCTTGGGCTTTCCAAATTCAAGAGTAGAGATGATGACTAGAGTTCCACCTATTATGTCAATATTCAAGGCTGTGCTCACTACTCCCTTTTAAAAATTTCCTATAGACACATACATACTTCTGCTTCAATGTGATTGGCCAGACTTAGTTACATGACCATAGCCAACTATGAAGGTGAGGCTGGGAGCTTCTTAGCAGAATACATTGTCCAGGATTCTGTTACCTAAAGAAGAAGTAAAACTGGATATTGAAAGACAATTAGCATGAAAAGCAAGCGTCTGAAATACAGTCATGCCATAGAAATTACAGGGTATTTATTGCATTACACTACACTGTATTCACTCAAGCATTTGTATGTGTTAGTGTCCTCTTTCTAGGTGACTTTATGAGTCTGGATGTGTATGAAGGAAAAATGGTGGCAAGCATCCCAAACTTACATGTCTGTAAACTGAGGGTGGATAGTCAAATGCAGGAAAGTCAGGAAAGAAAGTTGAATAAATATTCTAAAACTAGCCTCAAAAATCAGAGATTGACTGCAGACACTGAGATACCAATAGATGCACATCTGGCTTTAAGAACCCTTTCATATAGTAAATCTGAGATACAGTGGCCAAAAAGAGGTTGCGAATAGCAGCTCCCAAGCAAAAAAGTCTATTTAATGCATATTTATAATGCAAATACTTAATGGGATATGGGGAAATGATGATGACCCAGCCCTCTTACTGTAACTCATATACAGAGAGAGTGTACCCCATGAGCAGCAGTAGTGTGCTTGAATTGATGGTAAGTAGAATTAAAGATGGAAGGAAAACTTACTGGAAAAAGAGAAAAACTATAGCAAATTTGTTTAATTATTTTTTCAACGTCATGTGAGAAATGGTCTTTGTTTCCTGTGCAAAAGCAAATATTGTACTAAAGGAGTCTGAAAACAAATACATAGTACAACAGAGTCCATAAATACTCTGGTGTATTTGTTTTCTTCACTCTGCAGTTTTTAACACATGCCTAATATATTATGTCGGAGTAAAAATTTGATAAGTATAGTTATTCAGAATTTATTGTCACATTCCTTGGATGGTAGTATTGCTGATAGTAGTCAAACTGACAGAAAATATAGAATTCAAAAGGATGGCCATTATTTCACTTTGAGACAGATGTAATTCCACAAAAGGAATTTTATTCCATTTATCTATCAATCAATTTACATTGTATTTTTTTATGGCTTTCCTTTTCTTAATTTTTTCAATTTACTTAATGAGACAAATAAATTACAACCCACTTGGCCAGTACCTTTTTTAAGAAAAGAAATGTTTCCTCAACCTACTGATGATTAATATGTAGTGGTGTGTGTTGTGGTGTTGACATTTTATAAACGATATTTTAACTATGTATCCAAATGAACTTTTGGCACCTGAATATATAGAGGTGATTTTATGTTGAAGGTCTGGAGGGCATTTGATTTTGTTTTCCTCAATGTAAAGATGATAGGTGAAGTTTAGCAATCCCAGAAAAGAGAGCAAAAAGAAGGTGGCTGTGGGCTTCTGTTTCTGTGTAAGAGGGGAGGAGTCTAAGTAGAATCATGGAGATGGAGTGAATTCACAGAAATCCAGGGGGAAGAGTTTTGAGGCAGAGCGAGTGATCAGTACTAGTCAAAGAGCAGCAAAGAGGTTAAGTAAAGCAAAGGTGGAGAATTAGGAAGACAGGAGAAAATATGTCATCTTAACTGAACTGACATGCTGCTGGCTGAAACCAGGCGCGTTCCAGTAAGTAAACAAACGCAAAGGAGGATGAGTCATTGAGTTCACAGTACTCCCCAAGAAGACTTCATGGCAAGCGAAGGAAATGAGGCAGTATTGGGTCTATTAAGGCCTATATACACCTGTGCTGTCCAGTATGACAGCCAGTGGCCATAAAGCTATTGAGCACTTCAAATGTAGCTTGCATGAATTGGGCTATGAGTGTA
This sequence comes from Nomascus leucogenys, assembly GCF_006542625.1. Lineage (NCBI taxonomy): Eukaryota > Metazoa > Chordata > Mammalia > Primates > Hylobatidae > Nomascus > Nomascus leucogenys. Next base: position 49,582,810 of record NC_044393.1, read on the forward strand.
ACATTTATACTGGACTTCAAATACTCAGTATGAAAAAATAGAATGTAAAGAATCTCATTGAAATTTTTGTATCGATTACATGTTGAAATGATTATTTTGATATCTCTGATGAAATATAAGGTATTATTAATATTAACTTCACCTGTATGTTTTTATTTTATAACGCGGTTACTAAGATTTTTACGAAATGCACCTTTGGCTTGCATTTGTGGCTCAGTATATTCTATTGGACAGTCAGTGCATAACATACTCTGGCTGGGCATGCTGGCTCATGCCTGTAATCCCAGCAATTTGGGAGGCCGAGGCAGGCAGATAACCTGAGGTCAGGCGTTCAAGACCAGCCTGACCAATAAGGTGAAAACCCGTCTCTACTAAAAATACAAAAAATTAGCTGGGGGTGGTGGCGCATGCCTGTAATCCTAGCTACTCAGGAGGCTGAGACAGGAGAATAGTTTGAACCCGGGAGGCAGAAGTTGCAGTGAGCTGAGATCATGCCATTGCACTCCAGCCTGGGCAACAGCAGTGAAACTCTGCCTCAAAAACAAACAAACAAACAACAACCAAAAAAAAAACCTACATATTTTTTTCTACATTAACTTAGAAATGTAATTTGTTATAGTAGAAAGAACATGGGCTCCTGGATCCAGCTGTGCTACTAAATAGCTACATGGCCCTGGGCAAGTTATTTAACTTCTGTGAGCCTTGATTTCCTCATCCATAAAATGAGAATCATAAGACTCACCACACAGGATAATTGTGAGGATTAAATGTGAATATAAAGGACTTTGCAGAGTGCCTACCACATAATTTGCACTTAATAAATATTAGTTAACTTCTTTCCTTGCTGTGTAATCCATAATTCTGTTAACAGAGACAGAATTGGTCTGATACAACATTAGCCTCAAAATTAGAAGAGGATGGAGGGACAGCATAAGAAAATGATCACGGTTATTGACCTTCCGAATAAGAAAATCAAAAATCTTCTCAAGACTGAAAAAATACTGACAAACTTAGCTTCTTTGGAAGGACAAAGCAAAAAAGTTTCTTCAAATACAGAAATACATATGTATGTGCATATGAATATAAACATACGCATACATATACATGTGCACATATGTGTGTGTGTGTATATATATAAAATAGCATATATTTTTCAGTGGGCCATATGAAACTGTGGATATGAAACTATTTTATAAACTAGGATGCACTATTTAAATATTAATACTGGTGTTGTTATTCCTATTCTAGTAAAAAAACATTTATTTGAAAGTGACAAATGGAGAAAAACAAAGAGTAACTTGGAGTGGGTGGTGGTGGTGGTGGAAATTAAGGTTTGAAATGATGATGAAATAAGAGAAAGACATTGAAAAGATGGAAAGAATTTGCCAAAAGTCAAAGCAGGAGACATACATCTAACTACCATACCCTGCCTACAATTCTCTTCCTTCTCAGCCTTTACCTGTTCCCTGATCCTCTTCTAATTTTGAGGCTTATGTTATATTTACATTTAATCCTCACAGTTACCCTGTGTGGTGAGTGTTATGATTCTCATTTTATGGATGAGGAAATCAAGGCTCACGGGAGTTAAATAACTTGCCCAGGGCCATGTAGCTATTTAGTGGCTTCTCAGCCTTGACCGGCCTCCTACATTGGAATGGTCCAACTTAGCTCCCTTCCCACTCCTCCTTCATTTTAGAAACTCTAATACATATCTTTTGCCCATAGCAAAAATCACAGTTCCCTGTCAAATTTCAACTTTGTCTCCTCACCTCAGGTCTCCACCCAGCCTTGACTCCATTCCTGCCTCCTCTCTTCATCTCTCTGCTTTTGCCCAGGGCTACTGGACTTTATGCTTTACCACCATTAACAATATCTCCTTTCCCTCCCCCAGCCTCAACACATTCATCTGGGCATCCTACTAATACTTGAATGCTGCCTCAAATTAAGAAATAGATACAGGATTTATGATACAGCTGTGGTACATAGTCATATCATTTGAACTTGCAAACATGCATCCAAATTTTACACACCAAATTATCTAACGTTGCATATCTACTGGTGGAAATTTGGTGGGTCAGATTATTACTTGAAAAAAAAATGAATTAGGCTGGGCACAGTGGCTCACACCTGTAATCCTAACACTTTGGGAGGCTGAGGCGGGTGGATCACCTGAGGTCAGGAGTTCAAGACCAGCCTGGCCAACGTGACAAAACCCCATCTCTTCTAAAAATGCAAAACAAAAAAAAATATTAACTGGGCATGGTTGCACATACCTGTAATCCCAGCTACTCTGGAGGCTGAGGCAGGAGAATTGCTTGAACCCAAGAGGTGTAGGTTGCAGTGAGCCGAGATCATGCCACTGCACTCCAGCTTGGAAAACAGTGAGACTCTGCCTTAAAAAAAAAAAAAAAGTTAAATCTAGTTTATACTACTATTATGAACAAAATTGCATTTTTAAAATGATATTCTTAGAGTTGCAAATGTGAAGAATTTTGTATCACTTAGTAAACTTTGCATTGCATGTGATAGAAAATCCAGCTCAAACCAGCCTAAACAATAAAAGTGATTTATTATGTCACATAAGAGAGCAGTCCAGGGATTGGCTAGGCTTTGTTTAAAGTTCCAGTGATATAATTAGAGCCCAGTTTCTTCATGTACATTTCATTTCCTTATCTGAGTTTCATTTTAGGGCACTTCTCTCTACCTGGCTCCAAAATTCTACCAAGAGGTCCCACGGCTAAAACTTTTGTGATTTGAGTGCATAAGAGAACAGCAAAATTTTCTTTTTCTATGTCCCAGTAAAAGTTGCAGTTTATCTTATGTAGTTTGATTGGTCACATGTACATCTCTAAACCTCACACTATACTCAGGAAAATGAGCCATGTTGGTTGACTTAGAACTATCTCATCAGAAGACCAAGGATGAGGGGTGTGAGAAAAATTGATCCTCAGGAGGAAGACTGCAATGCATTTAGCAGGAAAGAGTAATGTTTCTTAAGAAAAAAATGAAACAATGAAAATCCACTAAAATCTCTCTCAAGGATAATATTCCATGACTCTACAGGGCTTAATGCATGTGACATATATAGAGTTCTGATAAGCAGTTTGAATTATATGGGTCAGAGAAATTTCCAGGTCATAGGACTTCTCTTTAAAGTAAAATAAATAGGCCAGGCACGGCGGCTTATGCCCATAATCTCAGCACTTTGGGAGGCCGAGGCAGGTGGATCACTTGAGGTCAGGAGTTTGAGACCAGCATGGCCAACATGGTGAAACCCCATCTCTACAAAAATACCAAAATAAGGCCAAATGTGATGGCTCACGCCCATAATCCCAGCACTTTGGGAGGCCAAGGCGGGTAGATCACTTGAAGTCAGGAGTTTGAGACCAGCCTGGTCAACATGGTGAAACCCCGTCTCTACTAAAAATATAAAAATTAGCTGGGCATGGTGGTGGGCACCTGTAATCCCAACTACTCAGGAGGCTGAGGCAGGAGAATCGCTTGAACCTAGGAGGCAGAGGTTGCAGTGAGCCAAGATTGCGCCACTGCACTCCAGCCTGGGCAACGAGAGCAAGACGCCATCTAAAAATAAAATAAATACAAAAATTAGCAGGATATGGAGCCGTGTTCCTGTAGTCTTAGCTACTCAGGAGGCTGGGGCAGCAGAATCACTTGAATCCAGAAGGTGGAGGTTGCAGTTAACTGAGATAGGGCCACTGCATTCCAGCCTGGATGACAGAGTGAGACTCCATCTTAAAAAAAAAAAAAAAAGTAAATTAAATAATGTATCTAAATTGTCTAGCACAACGAGTAGAACAAAGTATGAACATTTATCTTATTAGTAGGTTGACTTGAAGAATTTCAAAAATAAAAGTAAGGCTAACAGTTCTCTTAACATGGGCTTTTATAAACAAACAAATAGAATTGGCTCTCCTTATTATCTTTATCCTGGTTTTTGTAATCTTTTTTATCTTGTTTGAGTTTAAGTTGGCCTAAATGATACCCTTTAAGGCAACAATACCAAAACTGAATCGATTGTAACATGTATAGTTGGAGATTAATCATTCAGTTTAATTCAGTTATTATTTCTCTCAGAAAGAGAGTGAGGGAGAGGGGAGGAAGAAGGGAGGGAGGGAGAAGAGAAAGATTGAGACAGTAAGAAAGAAGAAGAGTTCTATTTATCAAGCACTCTGCTAGATCCTGGACATATAGCTGTGAACAAGGAGAGAGCCTGCAGATATGGGCCCAGCCCTAATTTTATTAAAACCAATTTCAGAAATCTAATTATAACTGGAGTCGATGTTTCAGAAAAGAAAGTTTGCCTAGTTTTTGTGTATTTTTTGCATTGCCACATCAAGCTTACAAAGGCTTACAAGAAATAATAATTTTAGTAGTAGTATTCCTTTGTCCTGATAAGCCCCAAATATATTCTCTGAGCCATATAGTTTTACTTAAAACAATCTTTAAAGTAGGGAGGGGGAAAAGGAGGAAGTTTATAATTGAATTTTCTCTTACACGTTTAAAATGTATTATTTAGAAAATATCCTATGTAATAAAAAATATTGACTTCACCAAAACTCTCCCCAGATATTTAGAAATGTTCCTTTACAAAGGACTAGATAGTGTTGCATATAAGCTAAAGGGAAGAAGGTGGTGGGTGGAGGGGGAGGAGAGTGCCTGTAAGGTGCAACTGCATCTTTATTGTTACTGCACCATCAGCTGCCATTTCACCTTCTGATAAGAATTAGCTAAGATTTTTATCCAGATTCGAGGAGATCCCAATACTTAGGTTTTGACAGTGCTCTTCATGCCATTCATCTTTCAAGAACTACTTTTTGTGTGCACACTTTGTGCCAAGCACTTCTCTGGAGCACAGTAGTTAATAAGTGAGACAAAAATTTAGGAACTTTGTATTTTGAGAAAGAGAGAGGAATTATAGACAACAAACAAATTCTATGCTATTAGTTATGATTTCAAAGCCAAAAAAAGAAACAGAAGCCAGAGTGTGTTGGCGAGGCTATGTTGCAGTATTAGATGGAATAGACAAGCAAGACTGATTGAAGGGGTGACATTTGAGTAAAGATGGAAAATCAGTAAGTAGGCAAGTAATAGATGTTTCCAGGGGAAGCATTTCAGATAGAACAGCACTAGCAAAGATCATGATTGGGGAGTTCTGGAATATCATGGAGGCCAGTGTGGTTGGTGCCTACTGAGACGAAGAATTGGAAGGAAACAGGTCAAGAAGTAATAGTGGGTGGGGAGATCATCTAGGACTTGACATGACCTGTCTTGTCTTAACTTGTGTCCTGACATGACATGACTAGAATTGTCTCAGCTTGGATTGATTGACATGCTTCGACTTGGCTTATCATAGCTTGACTTGAATTTACTTGACATAAGTTTCCATTGAAGGGCATTATAAAGGTTTGGCTTTTACTCTGAGTGAGATGGGGATCTTAGGGTTCTGAAAAGATGAGTGACATGACCTTAATGTATATTAAATAGAATCACTCCAGTTGTCTCAGGAGAAAAATATGAGAGGTTTAGACTGGGATGTTAGCAATGGAGGCAGTAAGAGGTGATATTCTGGATATACAAATTTTAAAAATAGGGACAAAGGATTTGCTAATGGACCGGATATGAAATATGACAAAAAGAGAGAAGCCAAGAATGACTTCAAGGTTTTTTGTCTGAGTAGCTTGCGGTATAGAGTTGCCTTTTACTGAGATGGGAAATGCTCTGTAAGTGTACATTAGTAGAGAAGAGTGCAAATGGTTACAAGATTGTTTTTGATAATGTTAAATTTGAGGTGTTTATTGAACATTCAATAACTGTGGGAATATGAATCTGACATTAATGGGAAATGGTCTGGCTGAAGATTTACATTTGGGAATCATCTGCTTGTAGATGGTATGTACAGTTATGAGAACTGATGAAACTTCAGATAAAGCAGTGAAGGGAGATAGGGGCAGGTGGTGGGAGGAGAAGGAAAGGGATGGGAAGATAAGAAGCAAAGGAGCCTATGAAGGAATGCTATTCTGATGTCCTGGAAGTCAAGTGAGGGGGATATTGAATCTGGAGCAGGCTGTCCAACCCATGGCCCACAGGCCACATGCAGCCCAGGACGACTCTGAATGCAGCACAACACAAATTCATAAATTTTGTTAAAATGCTATGAGAATTTTTTTGTGATTTAATTTTAGCTCATCAGCTATTATTAGTGTTAGTGTATTTTATGTGTGACCCAAGACAATTCTTCTTCCAAAGTGGCCCAGGGAAGCCAAAAGATTGGACATCCCTGATTTAGAGGCATGACCTAATTCAAATGCCAGTATTAGACCATGGGAGACGGGAACTGATAATTGATCATTGGTTTTAGCAACATAGGGGTCATTGGTGCTCTTTCATGAGCAGTTTTGATGGAAAAGGGAAAATTCTGATTGGAGAGAGGCCAGGAAAATATGGAAGTAGGAAAATTGAAAATAGCCATCAGAAACAATTTGTTGGGGGTGGTTTTATTGTGAAGAGATAAATAAAACTAGGATAAGTAACTGAAGAGGAGAGTGAAATGGAGAGGGGTGTGTGTGTGTGTTTTAAAGTGAGAGAAATATGGGAATATTTCTTAATGTGATAATGATTAGAGAACAAAGAGGTAAATATAGTACTGCCGTAGAAAGGCAAGAATTTCTGGAATCTTCAGTAGATGAGAGAATGGGTTCTACTGGTCAGTTGAAGTGATTGGTCTCAACTAGGGTCACAATTTGCTCAGAGTGATAAATTTTACTTGATATAGGGTCACAGGTACAAATGAATAGATAAATGTTCTGTGTAACGTTTGGGAATTCTTTTCCGATTGCTTCCCTTATTCCAGTGAAATAGGAAACAAGATCACTGGCTTTATTTGCTAATGACTTCCTTCCCATCTGTTCTCTGCTTCACTAACTCCCTCTTTAATACTTACCCAATAATTTAGTTTATTGCCCTTCTTAGGCTGAAAGCTTGGTCCCCAAAGTAAATACATCAGAATTTCCTAGAGTATTTGTTAAAATGCAGATCTCTGGATCCCAGGCATATCGAATTATTTCCAGGTAGGAGAGTTCAGGAATTTCAATGTTTAGCAAGCTTTCCTGGTGATTCTGATGCACACTAAACTTTGAATACCACTTCCCTTTCCCTCTTTTGGTTGCTTCAATAATAAATACCTTATGTTCTTTCATCCCTCCGTGGATTGCTGTATCTTTAGAATACTTTCTTCTGTACTTAGCAGAGAATTTTGTACACAAAATTGCATTTTTTTTTTTTTTGAGATGGAGTCTCTCCGTGTCTCCCAGGCTGGAGTGTGGTGGCATGATCTCGGCTTGTTGCAACCTCCGCCTCTTGGGTTCAAGCGATTCTTCTGCCTCAGCCTCCGAGTAGCTGGGATTACAGGTGTGCACTACCATGCTCAGCTAATTTTTTTTCCTTCTTTGTTTCTTTTTTTTTTTTTTTTTTTTTTTTAGGAAAAATGAGTTTTCCCTATGTTGGCCAGGCTGGTCTTGAACTCCTGATCTCAGATGATCCACCTGCCTCGGCCTCACAAAGTGCCGGGATTACAGGTGTGAGCCACTGCACCTGACCTGATGGAGATACTTTTCTAATCACAGTCTTCCCTGGTTGCATTTGAGAGGGACTAAAGTAACATTATCTTCACAGTGATGAACACAAGTATACATAAGGGATTTTTTTTCTACATATTATATAAACATCATAAACAATGAAAGATCTGATAAGTTTAATTTTATGTCATATTTTAATCATGCCATCACAGCAGTATGCAAGCTAAATACTTATAGACGGATTATATACTGTGTCTAGTGAAACTAATTTTTTACTAGAGTGTTCAGCGTTCTTCTGAACACTGTTCTCCTTCAGTGTTCTCACTGAAGTTTTCCAATAAAAGAAGTGTATGTCTCATGCTAGTACGTATGCTAAGCCTTTAAGAAATATTCAATAGCAGAAAATTGAATGGAATAACTCTACATATTTTAATATAAAAGCACACCTCTAAATCATATATATATGATATATATGTATATATGATATATATGATATATGATATATATGTATATATCATATATACGTATATATGATATATATGTATATATCATATATATGTATATATGATATATATGATATTTATGTGTATATATATATAAAATGTCACCATAGGACATTTAAGAAAAGTGTAGCCAAAACAGAAACAAAAACAAAATCTCTAAACTAGTTTCCTCGTCCAACACAAATCTTGAAAGATTTATCTATATGTATTGCCTTTTATTCTTCTTCTATCCTACATGTTATAATCTCTTGGATAATCAGAGTTTATATCACACATATTGAGACTGTTAGGTAAAAGAGAAAAGCATTAGAATTGAATTAAGCTAGACAGCATAAAAAATCTACAAAACAAAAGTGATTATCACAAAATTATTATATATATTTAGGGATATAACCTTCAGTATATTTAAAGGTAGAAGAATGTAGAAGAGAGGACAAAGAGGATAGGTGGGAATGAAATAATTTTAACGGAGGCTTTGTTTTTCTTTGTCAGTGAAAAATTTTGTTTTTCAATCAGGGTAAAGTTTAAAAAAATTGTTCAACTTTGAATTAATTTTGAGGTTATTAGTATTCTAGGAAATTCTCATAAATATTCTAAAGCATTTTATTCTCACTGCTGTTCCTACTATTTTCTGATTTAATTTAACCCTTGTTTTCTTAAGAAAAGAAATGATTATTACTTTACAGCTGGCTTGCCTAGCCTCTGAGAGTAATTCTTCACATACTTAGTAAATGCCCAACAGAAATAAGATCAGGTAGAAATAATTCAAATTGTCCTTATTTACTTAATGATTTCTTTAAGCCATGTTCTTCTTTGTATTATGATTCCAGAAATATGTTTACAAATTACTTTAAGCAATTAGAGGTTTAGTGTCCGGCTGTCTCAGTAGATATGTCCCTGTTCTTTTATTTGTCTGTGGACATGAATACCTTTCTGCCAGTTGAAGAGGGAGTTGAAATTACAGCACCAGCAGGCAATTTCTTGGACAAATTAGTATTTGCGCCACTGATGTGGAGGAAGGGAAGAATGTTTATTGCACTATTGAACTCGCTCATGCTTCCGTAGCCAAAGATTGCACCGGAGGCCACTGTCCTGGGAAACACTCCAAGAGAAGCTATACACCTTCTGTTTTGAGTGACCTGTCTCTGTACTGAGAACGCATGTTGGTGTTCAGAGAGAAAGAGCAGAATCTATTTCATAAGTGCAGCGGGAAAATTGAGCTACATGTGTTGGCAACGTCAATATTTCCATGACAATGTCTGTATGAAATATAACAGTTTGTCTATTTCCTATTTAAATCATTTCAATATGGTTTTATAATGCTAAACACCATTTTTCATACACACAGCATTCAATAAATATAGTAATATAATTTTATTTTGCATGCCATCCTGAAGTGGATCCATTTTCTTTTATCTGACTCATAAACAGTTTCCAATCCCAGCTCCCCAAAGATAATGGGCATAACTTGAAAATCTATTTAGCCATATTTTTCTGTAGGAATGTGAGACCAAACTCAGAAATTTCTATGGTGGTTAAAGAGGGAAAGACTGAACTAGCCTTACAGCCATATTTCCTTTCATATTTCAGAGTAAGGCAGTTTCTACTCTTCAATTTAAAATAAGAATATTCAAAAGTTGTTTCAATAAAGTGTTTACCCAGGTATTGACTGTACTGATAGTTTGACACTTTAAAGAATCACAATAGGAAGAGACTTTGGCTTTCAAATCTCCTATAATGTAATGTTCTGCTCCAGGCCACATTCTTTTAACCAAAAAGCTATATCTAGGTTAAGAATCTAGGATTCCAACATTTATCTTAAACCCTCATCCAAAGTTCCTGATTATATCATATCCTCGTTATTTCTTTTTGCTGGCAATAAAGGTAAAGAAATCCAATTACATTTACTTTTTTCTTAGGTAAAAGTGACAATAGAGGGAAACCATTTTCCCATAGATGATGCAGGTGGGGATGGAGGAAAAGCAGAGCTGCCAGACAGCAATTTTTTCACAGCCAGACACATTTTACCTTCTAGAGAAAGCCTCTGGTGAAGCCTCCCACTTAATCCATATCCTAATTCTTTACCTAGACTCCTAAGTATCACTAACTCTGGAAATAACTTCTAGATCTGGTTAGCAATTAAGAAGTTCAATTATTCCGTGACTCTTCTTAGAATATATCTTAAAACTATGTCCATCTGGGCCCACAAGGTGTAACTATGATTTTACACTGCTGTTTTGAGAACAATGGCTGATAAAGCGTTCATTCAAAATCATCTGGAGTAAGGCACTGCGTGGTACCCCACTTGTCACTAACTCCTCAGTAACGGTCCATTTTGTTCTAAGGCAGATTGTAAGTTCCCTAGCACTCCTGCTGCTCAGTGTAAGTCATTATATTTTTATGAGATACCCTCAGAAGGAGTTTTCAGGATAAATTCATCCTGGCAGCCTCAAAATTCAAGCATAGAGCAGTAAAAATACAAAAAAAAAAGAAAAAAGAAAAAGAAAAAGAAATTAGTCGGGTGGTGGCGGCCGCCTGTAACCCCAGCTACTCAGGAGGCTGAGGCAGGGGAATTGCTTGAACCAGGGAGGTGGAGGTTGCAGTAAGCCAAGATCACACCACTGCCCTCCAGCCTGGGTGACAGAGCTAGACTTCATCTCAAAAAAAAAAAAAAAAAAAAAAAATCTTCAGAAATCAAAGAAAAGCATTCAAAGATTTACACGTGGATTCAATTCTGACAACAGCTTCAAATACTTCATAGAATCTCAGAGTAGGTATACACAGTAAATGCTTACAATGCCCCTGAAGTGTCGTGGTTTGTTGTTTACATTTAGACTGACTGTTGAAAGTTTGAAATCCAGACCACTTCATAAGATTTATGCAAAAATGAAAGAAAAAAATCTGCATCATGACAAGGTAAAGTTCAACAGAGACAAATTCAAGTTGACATATTGAAGGTCAAATGCTCATCTATGCAAATATTACAGAAAGAATTTGAAAGTAAAAATGTAGATCTATGGTTTCATGTCAAATCAAAAAAGCAGCCAGGTACAGTGGTTCATACTGGTAATCCCAATATTTTGGAAGGATGAGGTGGGAGAATCACTTAAGCCCAAGAGTTTGAGATGAGCCTGGACAACATAAGAAGACCCCTATCTCTACAAATATATATACACACATATATATAAATATAATATATACATATAAATAAAATTATATATATAAATAAAATATATACATATAAATAAAATATATATATACATATAAATAAAATATATATATATGTATTTTAAAACCAGATGTGGTAGCACCTGCCTGTAGTCCCTGCTACTTCAGAGTCTGAAGTGGAAGGATCACTTGAGCCCAGAAGGTCAAGACTGCAGTGGGCCGTGACTGTGCCACTGCACTCCAGCCTGGGCAACAGAGGAAGACACCCCCACCCTGCCTCATCTCCAAAACAAACAAAAAAAAAAGATACTGCAGGAATATGTAGTTCAATTTCTAAAGCCTTTCCTATGCCTCACCAAAGGAGTTTTAGATATTATTTATTTACTTGTTACTTACTTATACCCGGGTTGGAGTGGCATGATCATATCTCACTGCAGCTTCGAACTCCTGGGCTCATGGGATCCTCCTGTGTTAGCCTCCCAAGTAGCTGGGACTACAGGCATGTGCCACCATGCCTGGAGAATTTATTTTTATTTTATTCTTCTTTTTTGTAGAGACAGAGTCTCACTGTTTTGTCTAGGCATGTCTCAAATTTCTGGTCAAGCAATCCTCTGCCTTGTCCGTCCAAAGTGCTGGGAGTACAGGTGTGAGCCACTGTGACCAGCCTAGATCCCTTTTTAAATAGTTATCTTATTTTAGAGTAAACACTAAGATATGGAAAATGCTCAAAAATCAAAATGAGATAAGGAAGAGTTACATGGTCAAATTAGTTCTAACATAATGTAGTAATTAACATCAAAGAGATAGGAATAGATAAACATTGTGAAAGAATGAGTTATTAATACGTCAATGTTCTCCCTTTGGGGTCTTCATTAGTCAAATACCACTTCAAGTGTTATACCATTATTATTTACCTCATTTAATGTGGTTAGAAACTCAACAGACTCCAGAGAGGAATCGATTTTTAAATCAAAGCTTCCAATGAAGAAAACAAACAAGATCTGTTGAAGTGACTGAGCTCATACTCTGAAAACTATATACATATATATGTATGCTCTACTATTAATATAAAAACTTAAATATAATTTTTTGAAAAATCTTCTCTACTAGGTTGACACCAGTCCCCCAAATTCTTTCTTTAAGAACTGACAGCTCTTAACCAAAGGGCCAAGAAAATGATAACGTAAGATAATGTTGTCTCTATCATTTAACATTCCATCTCTGCATTTTTTCTGTTGACATTTCCTCATCTGTATTTTCCCATGCTGATTTCCATCATCACTCCATAGTGATGGGAGAATTACTTGTAAGTACTCTGTGGAGTTACAGATCACTTCCTGCCTAGAGTCTGATCATGCACTAGACTTCCATTACCCAGACACATAAGCACTGTGACCTTTCCTGGTTGACACCATTAAACATTCCCTAACCACATGGCTCAGGTGTACAGAAGGAGTGTGACTATTTAATGTATTCCTTTTCAATATCATGTGGACTCTAGGATTTGGAAATTAAGGGCTCACATTGGCTTTGCCCCAGTAAGAGATGGCCATAGCACTTGAGAAGCTGAGAGGGAATTAGACCTGGTGCTTCACCGTAACATCTTCCTCGTTTGACATTCAGTGCTCAGCAGCAGTGTCTAGGCAGCATAAATCTAGGGATTTCTTTTTAGCCTCAGAAAACCAGAAAGGAAGAGCTGGGCTCAGACTAAATCATGGAAGTTTTCAGCTTACCTACACAATCACTCTCCAGGGTTTATCACACTAGAACTAAGTATAAAGAGTAAAATGGTATGTATGTTGGAGCTTTTCCAAGAATATAGCCAAATTATCTTTTCTGGGAGTTTTAGGATAGCAGATTTCAACCTTCCGTCTCCCATCACCAGAGTATCTAAGGAAGAAAAAACTGTAATATAAATAGCAACGTTCATAAACCCCGTGAATATTAATATAATACTCTATCCCGCCTCTGCAAGCTCCCACTTTGTATATGATTTGGTGATTTGGTTATTGAATACCTTGAATAATTTAACATAACTCCCCATAGGTAAGTGCTTTAACCTCTAGAAATCTCCACACACACACACACACACAGACACAGACACAGACACACACACACACACACATCCCAGTTTAAAATTGGCACTTCAGAAACTCACCTGCCAGTTAATTATTGCTAAAGATCTTACTACACTATAATTTTATCACAATTATCCTTCAGTGATAACTGGTGGTGTCAATGAAATGGCATGAATGGAGATTCTGTCCCTCTCTCAGCTTCCTCATCTGCCAAGAAGGCCACTCTTCTGGACCAATTTTGTTGACTATCATATATACAGGATATATGACACACACAAAAATACATATATGTACATACATATGTGTGTGTATTTGTTCTCTAAGACTGAAGGAGATATGATCTAGCAACACATTAACCACGTGTTTCAGAGTTATTTTAGATGAAACGCAAGACAAGCTAACCCTAATGTCATTCCTAATTATATTAACCTATAAACAACACAAGATCTTGTCTCTGGGCTATCAATTCATGATGTGACATATTAACCAGTGATAGTTACTCAGAGTAAATATTTTACAGAAACATTAAGTGATATGGTAAACATTGTCAGAGTTCAGTAATGGATTTTCACTTATTAAATCATCTGATGACAAAATCAAGAAACCAATTCAAACAAACCAACTTTAAATTCTGAGCATCATTGCTAATTTGAGCTTGAAGATACATCTCCCTATTTACTAAAATTCACTATCAGAAGTATGTTTTCTAGGTTTATGCTTTAAAATAAGCTTAGATTGATGAAAACACTTTGGCACAGATGATTGTTTTCAATGAACCCTATAATAAACTAAATGATATGTAACTGGCATCATTATTTTAATCTATTAGATAAATATCCCAAGGTACTAAAGTGTTTAAAAATAATAATTTAACATTATTGAATGTATGCTTTCTACAGGAAGGGTATTTTTTAAAGTTTTTTTTATTTCAATGGCTTTTGGGGTACAATGTTTTTTGGTTATATGGATGGATTGTATAGTGAGTGAAGTTTGAGATTTTAGTGCATGGGTCACCTGAATAGTGTACATTGTGCCCCAAATGTAGCTTTTTGTCCCTCATACCCCTTCCACTCTCTGCCTTCTGAAGAGGCAGGAAAGGTATTTAAAGGAAATTGTATATGGTGCTTAATTATAAATGGCAATTATAAATTATTTATCTGTGGGACTCTATCAAACTTTATTAAGTTTGGGATTTAATGGACTCTGAAGAAATATTAGAAATATTTTTATACAGTTTATTAATGTTTAAACAGTATGACTCATGTGTAATTAAAATGATATGGGTTAGTGACTACCAGTACATCTTCTAATATCTTTATCAAGTGTGTGCTATAGCAAAGATAAAGCTATTTTGTCAGGGAAATTAAAATATCATGCTTCAATTGCAATATGGTGTTTGATGTTGGGGCACCCAAAAGTAGTGTAGCCGTGTTTTTGTCATAACCTCATGCTGCTTCCATTGTCAAGCACTATTCTGAAAGTCTCTAATCCTCTAATCAGGCCTGCTACTGATGGCCAAAATTCTCTTTCAAAAACCCCTAACTGATTTTGTTGACCCTAAGATTACTGATCCGTAATGGCTTCCCAATGCTTACTACATGAATTTTACGTCTTTTTGCATCTCCTGTGAAAAGCTCAACTGAGAAAAGCAATATTTAGAAAAGATTGTTGAAGGCACATGTTATCCATCAACTTTAAATATATACATACAGCCTGCCCCTGGCTCCAGTCATAGAAGGCTGCCTGAACCCATCAATTTATCCTCTACTGGAATCTTCAGGGTATTTCAGGGTTAAGCCCTTAGCTTGTGCAGAAGGGAATAATGGAAAAAAGATATCATACCTGCTGCTATGTTAGCTGTGAAATGCTGCTGGAGATATTATTCATTATTTCCCCTATATAAAATGTAACATGAACATTGTCCTTTTTATTTAACACAGAGAATATTTTATTGGCCCTAAGAAGATGGTATTCTAAAAAACTGAATGTCTTCCAACTTTCTTACCTATGTTTCTTTGTATCCTGGCTCCAGAAGGATTAAAATTAGTCTCAGTTATTGCTGGTTCTTATGGTTACTATATTTTACTGACTGTATTAGGCCATTCTTGCACTGCTATAAACAAATACCTGAGCCTGGGTAATTTATTTTTTAAAAAGTTTTAATTGGCTCATGGTTCTGCAGGCTATACAGAAAGCATAGCAGCCTCTCCTTCTAGGGAGGCCTCAGGAAGTTGCCAATCATTGCAGAAGGCAAAAAGAGGAACAGGCACATCCCATGGTGAAAGCAGGAGCAAGAGAGAGAAAGCTGGGGAGAGGTGCCACACACTTTTAAATGACCAGATCTTGCAAGAATTCATTCACTATTATGAAGACAGCACCAAGCCATGAAGGGTTCACTCCCATTATCCAAACACCTCCCACCAGGCCCTATTCCAGCATTGGGGATTACAATTCAACATGAGATTTGAACAGGGACAAGTATCCAAACTATATTATTCTACCCTTGGCCCTTTCGAAATCTTATGTCCTTTTCACATTACAAAATACAATAATTCCCTCCCAATAGCTCCTCAGAGTCTTAGCTTGTTCTAGCATTAACCAAAAATTTCAAAGTCCAAAGTCTTATCTGAGGCAAAGCAAGTCTATCTACCTATGAGCCTGTAAAATCAAAAACAAGTTATTTACTCCCAAGATACAATGGGAGTACAGGCATTGGGTAAACATTTTTGTTCCAAAAGGGAGAAATTGGCCAAAAGAAAAGGGCTGCAGGCCTCACACAAAACTCATAGACCAGTAATTAAATCTTCAAGCTCCAAAATATTTTCATTTGACTCCATGTCCCACATCCAGGGCACATGGGTGCAAAGATTGAGCTTCCAAGGCCTTGGCATCTCTACTTTTGTGACTTTACAGGGTGCAATCCCCATGGCTGCTCTCTTAGGCTGGATTTGAGTGTCTGTGGCTTTTCCAGGTGCAGAATACAAGCTGCTAGTGGATCTACCATTCTCAGATCTGGAGGATAGTGGCCCCCTTCTCCTAGCTCCACTAGGCAGTGCCTCAATAGGAACTCTGTGTTGGGGCTCCAAATCCACATTTATCCTCTGCCTTGCCATAGCAGAGGTTCTTTGTGGGGGCTCCACCCCTGCAGATGGCTTCTGTCAGGCACCCAGACTTTTCCATACATCCTCTGAATTCTAGATGGAGGCTCCCAAGCCTCAAGTCTTGCACTCTGTGCACTCGCAGGCTTAACACCATATGGAAGCCACCAAGGCTTATGGCTTGCACCCTCTGGAGCTGCAGCCTGAGCTGTACCTGGACCCCCTTGAGCTAAGGCTGGAGCCAGAGCAGCCAGGATGTGACAGCAGTATCTCTAGGCTGCACAGAGCAGCAGGGTCCTGGCCCTGGCCCAGGAAACATTCTTTCCTCCTAGGCCTCAGGGTCTGTGATGTGATGGGCTGCCACAAAGGTCTCTGAAATGCCTTCAGGGCCTCTTTCCCATTGTTTTGGCTGTCAACACTTGGCTCCTTTTTAGTTATGCACATCTCTCTAGCAAGTGATTGCTCCACAATCTGCTTGAATTCTTCTCCTGAAAAGGCTTTTACTTTTTCTGATACATGACCAGGCTGCAAATTTTCCCAATTTTTATGCTCTGCTATCCTTTTAAACATAAATTTCAAATTTAAGTCATTTCTTTGCTCCCACATCTGAGCATAGGCTTTTAGGAGCAGCCAGGTCACAACTTGAAAGGTTTGCTGCTTAAAAATTTCTTCTACCAGATACCCTAAATCATCACTTTGAAGTTCAATACTTTCATATATCACTAAGGCATGAACAAAATGCAGCCAAGCTCTTTGCTAAGGCATCACATGTGTGACCTGTGCTCCAGTTTCCAATAAGTTTTCTCATTTCAATCTGAGACCTCAGCAGTCTAGACTTCACTGTCCATATCACTATCAGCATTTTGGTCACAACCATTTTACCAGTTTCCAAGAAGTATCACACTTTCTCTCATCATCTTGTCTTCTTCTGAGCCCTCCAAACTCTTCTAACCTCTGCCCATTACACAGTTCCAAAGTCACTTCCACATTTTCAGGTAACTTTATAGTAACACCTCACTTCTCGGTACTGATTTTATGTATCAGGTTGTTCTTACACTGCTCTAAAAAAATACCTGACACTGGGTAATTTATTTAAAAAGAGGTTTAATTGGCTTATGGTTCTGCAGGCTATATAGGAAGCATAGTGACAGCTGCCTCTAGGGGGGTCTCAGGAAGCTTCCAGTCATTGTGGAAGGCAAGGGGGAACAGGTACTTCACATAGTGAAAGCAGAAACAAGAGAGAAAGAGTGAGGGGAGTAGATGTCACATACTTTTAAATGACCAGATTTTGTGAGAGGTCACTCCCTATAGCAAGTACAGCACCCGGCCATGAGGATCTGCTCCCATGATCCAAATACCTCCCACTAGGCCCCTCCTCTAGCATTGGGGATTACAATTCAATATGAGATTTGGGTGGGAACAAATATCCAAATGATATCACTGATCAATTATCGTTTTTTTGTGTTTTTTTGCCAACCTTTTTGAACCTATTTTGCCAACCGATTTGAAATATATAATTTTATATAAACTATTTCAAGAAAGGAATGCCTTGGACAATAAAGATATCAAGATATCTTTTTTTTTTTTTTTGAGATGGAGTCTTGCTCACTGCAAACTCTACCTCCCAGGTTCAAGCGATTGTCCTGCCTCAGCCTCCCAAAAGATATCTTTTTACATGGCTTATGCGTCTTTAAAATTTATTCCCAACTTACATTTCCAGGCCATCTACTGATCATAAAAACTCAGAACTCAAGATTTTCCCAACAGTCTATGTTACCCCGTGCCTATCCATTTCCAGTTACAATATCTTCTTTTACCTAAATGCCATTTATTCTCATTCCCATTTCTCTGTCTGGAAAATTTCTACTTTTAAAAACCCACATCAAATATTCTTATATAAGGTCTCCCACCATCATCCTAAAGAATTACTTCCACTCCCCACCATGCTCACAATTCTGAGCATGCATCTATTACAAAACCCATCACATTGCCTTATTAGTTATAGCAGAGAAATTACTTTTCTCTGCTTCAATTTTTTAAAATTAAAACGTTGTGTGGCATGAGAATCAAAACTGCCTACTTTGCTAGGGCTGCCATGACAGAATACCATGGGGTGGCTTATACAACAGAAATTTATTTTCTCACAGTTTTGGAGATTAGAAGTCTGAGATTCAGGTATTAGTAGGGTTGGTTTCTTCTGAGGCTTCTCTTCTTGGCATGTAGATATCTGTCTTTTCCCTCTGTCTTCACACAGTTTTCCCTCTGCATGTATGTGTTTCCAAATTTTCTCTTCTTACATGTACACTAGTCCTGTAGAATTTAGCTCATTCTAAATTCACTACCTCACTCTAACTTGATTACCTTTCTAAAGGCCCTGTTCCAAATACGGTCACATTATAAGATACTGGGGGTTAGGACTTCAACATATGAATTTTGGGGGGGACACAATTTAGCCCCAAGTAAAGACCATGCTTAAGTTATCTAGCCCTCTTAACTCAGTTTCTACCATATGATAGAAACAATAAATATTTGTTAATGAATGCTATATTAATGAAAAAAATTTACGATCTATGATATGGTATTTAAAAATGTTTTTCTTATAATAAATTATAAGAACACTGGCAGGTTTTTTTTGTGGATATGTTACAAAACAGCCATAACATTGTTTTTCACTAGCTTGTTCCGAAAAGAACTTAGCTCCCCCAGTTAGGAACTCTCATAGCAATTTTGTTATGCTGCCACCAAGTGACACTTGATGGAACTGTTTCTACTTGTTCTGCAGAATCTAAGCTTCTGCTGAAATTAAAGATGATGAATCTCTGTTAAAAACTCTCAAAGACCCGATTATAACATTTTTGCATTTTAAAAATAAATTGCCCTCATTAAAACAAAAATGTAATCTAATCTTGAAGAAAAATTGACAAGTAATTATATACAGCAAATATTTTTAAACTAATAAGACAGTATTCATGGTTCTCTGATAAAATGCTGATGTGCTAGATATAAAAAACAAACCATAACTTATATTCAACTTTAATTTCGACCACAAATATATCATAAGTTCATTCAGGAAGATACACAGGTTTTAGTCCTTACTGATCTTACAAAGAGACAAAAAGGTATCAGCAGCTTTTCTAATGGAGAGAAATGTTTGTTTCCCCTTAAATTTTGACTTGGAATGTAGCAGGGAATATCTGTTGCAAATATTAACTTGCTCATTCCCACCTGAGGAAAGTTAAGTGAAAGCTGTGCTGAGATAGTACTTCAAAACTGTCCTTTCCACTCATTTGTCCAGCCATTCATTTTGCCTCAGGCAATAAATATTGCTGCTCAAAGTGCTGACCACCTATCTAAAAAATACCCCCACTAAACCCAGTTATTCTCTATCAATAATATCACAAAACTTATTTCTCTAAATTTATATTATTCAGTTAATTTTTACTTATTTACGATATGGGCTTCTCTTATTAGAAGATAAGCTCTGTAGACCTTTTGATTCATGATTCTGTTCCCATCAACTAGAAGAGTACTGGGTAGACTGCAGGTTATTAATAAATAGTAATAAAATGAATGAATAGTATCTAATTAGAATAAATTAAAATTTAACTGAGGCTCTTAGTCAACTGCCTTCTTGATGATAGTTCTCACATGGGAAGAGCCTGTAAATGACTGTGTGAATTCTTCCAGCTCTTTACTAGGAAGGAAATGCAAGGAGAAGGCACTGAGCTCAATGCTTAATCTATTTTATTTCATGTAAAACATGCCATCCCCATCTATCTTGCTCATCTTCCTCCTAGCACCTCTAGTATTTTAATATCATGTTTTATCAATTTGAAAAAATGCATCCTTTACATTTTTACATTTCTAAAATTGGGATGCATCTTTCAATTAATGGGAAATTGCAAACACTGTGGGCCAGGTGGTGGTTGTGATGTATGAATTTGCCATTGCCTGCACCTGTGCAAACTTGATTGCTATTCCTGCTGGCATGACTGAATGACTACGTTCTCTTGAGGTTTCAACTTAATGAAATACTTAAGTTATTTTTTTTGTTTTACTTTATTTATAACTGACACATAATAATTGTACATATTTATGGGGTACAGTGTGATATTTCAATACATGTATTACACTGTATAATGTCAAATCAGAGTAATTAGCATATCCACCACATTAAATATTATTTCTTTGTAGTGATACCATTCAAAATCCTCTCTTCTAGTATACAATAAATTATTGTGAGTTATAGTCATTCTATTGTGAAGTAGAACACAAGAATGTCTTCTTTCCATCCAACTGTAACTTTATACCCATTGCCCAACCTTTCTCATTCTCCCCTCTCGTCTATACTAACCAGCCTCTGACAACTACCATTCTACTCTCTACTATGAAT
This sequence comes from Nomascus leucogenys, assembly GCF_006542625.1. Classification (NCBI taxonomy): domain Eukaryota; kingdom Metazoa; phylum Chordata; class Mammalia; order Primates; family Hylobatidae; genus Nomascus; species Nomascus leucogenys. The sequence goes on from NC_044393.1 coordinate 49,603,645, forward strand.
CAACTTTTCAGGATTCCACATATGGGTGAGCTCATGTGGTATTTGTCTTTTTGTGCCTGGCTTATTTTACTTAACATAATGTCCTCCAGGTTCATCCATGTTGCCACAAATGACATGATTTTGTTCTGTTTTATGGCTGAGTAGTGTTATATTGTGTATGTATACCACATTTTCTTTATCCATGCATGTGTAGTTGGGCACTTCAGTTGATTATGTACCTTGGCTATTATGAATAGTGCTACAATAAATATGGGAGTGCAGAGATCTTTTCAACACAGCTGATTTCATTTCCTTCAAATATATACCCAGTGGTGGGACTGACAGATCATATGGTAGTTCTATCTTCAAATTATATGAAAAGGGGATATGATTTCTGATATTGTAGTTTGAAAATTTTCTATTACAACTTTAAATAAGATTAAAGGACCAGCAATAGCATCACAGAATGGGTGGAAATGACTTGGAAGAAAATCCACAGAGACAAGAGTGGAGCACTCTTTTTAGAGATGCCACAATATCAATGCTCTTGTGGCACAAAGAACAATATTGTACTGAAACATGCATTTCAACAACTCTGAGTTAATGCACAATTAGGAAAGTTAAATCCTGAATGTGAAGACTTTTAGGAATAGTTTCACTTTTCTTGTTTTCTATTTTCATTTTCACTAGAACAGTATATGACAAATCTATGTCTAAATAAGTCTAAAATAATATTTGAATAAATATATAAGTAAAATTCAAAGTAATAAGACATAATTTGTCACAATTTAACTGGAAGTGTTTTCTTCTTGATCACATTTAAAATAATGATATATCTAATAATTGAAGGCATCTTAGTATCAGTGAAATGTGGTATTGTCTACCAAGTACCAAGCACAATGTTAGTCACTGTGGATACAATAGTGTGAAAAAAAAAAATTCCTGCTTTCATAAAGCTAGCCTGGCTTCACTAGCTGCACTACTCTACCACCTCCCCTAGACCAGAGGTAAATGAAGTAGTGATATAAGCCATTGTTTGAAAGTGTCTGGACAGTCATACTAAATAATCCTGGGAAGAATAGGAAGTATATTAACCATTTTCCATTGACTCTACTGTGCCTGAAGGAGCTTTTAAAGAGGTAATTGAAAAGCAGTTATATATTTAGCAAATATAATGTGCTATGGATATTGTTAATGGTTGTACCAAGAAAATCTCTAAGGTGTATTATTTATTATTTCTTCCATTGGATATACTGCAGGTGATAGCACTGATTATTTTATACTGAAATCACTTTTTGTCTTGATTTTGTACATAAGTACCATAATGTATTCTGCAATCTTTGTCTATTCCTTCACTATCTGAACTCTGATCTTAAAATATATAACACTTCTTTGGGCATGAGGACATATGAAATAAGCTCTAAAGTTTGTAACTAATGGATTTCCAATTAAGCTTGCTTGTCATTTACCTTTTTTTGTTTTATAATATTTTAAATTTTAAAATTTTCTGAAAAAGTTGGAATTGCTGTTAGATTCTATGGCAAAATAAAACTCCATCAAGAAAAGATATATTTATTCTCCAGAGAAGTTCATTAATTTTAACCACTAAAAGAACTACCACAATATGGCCGGGCGCCGTGGCTCACGCCTGTAATCCCAGAACTTTGGGAGGCCAAGACGGGCGGATCACGAGGTCAGGAGATCGAGACCATCCTGGCTAACACGGTGAAACCCCGTCTCTACTAAAAATACAAAAAATTAGCCGGGCATGGTGGCGGGCGCCTGTAGTCCCAGCTACTCGGAAGGCTGAGGCAGCAGAATGGCATGAACCCGGGAGGCGGAGCTTGAAGTGAGCCGAGATTGCTCCACTGCACTCCAGCCTGAGTGACAGAGCAAGACTCCGTCTCAAAAAAAAAAAAAACAAAAAAAAACCTGCCACAATATAATCTTATTGTACTTAATGAAACATAGCACAATTAAATGCTGACTTGATCAGGTCGGGTTATCACCTAATATGTTCAAAAAGAAAAAGAATATATAAAACTCCTCGGCAAGATATCCTAGACTGTCTACCAAGTGACTTCACTGAGTCAGCCAAGTAAAACGGACTCCCCGGAGAATCTCTGACAGACAGGCCTGTGCGCTGAGAGGATGGGGCAGACCCATGGAAAGTTTGTGCTGTTGGCAGTGGGGAGGAGCCTGGCTTCCTCTGTTCCATACTGGTAACCTAAGATTCAATTGGTGAGATAGGGGCCTGTTAATGGGAACCTCTCTAGCTTTGCTGAGTTTTTTTTTCCTTTTCTGTCCAATAAATTCTATTTTTCGCACCATTCTATGTGTCTGCAAGCCTAATCTTTTCTGGTCATGTGACAAGAACATGGTTTTTAGCTGAATTGAGGAGAAAGGAGAAAGTCCTACAACATCACGATACATATTCTTCATTATTTTCTTTATCTTTTTTTTTTTTTTTTTTGAGACGGAGTCTCACTCACTCTGTTGCCCGGGCTGGAATGCAATGGTGCAATCTTGGCTCACTGCATCCCCTGCCTCCTGTGTTCAAGCAACTCTTTTGCCTCAGCCTGCTGAGTACCTGGGATTACAGGCTCACGCCACCACACCTGGCTAATTTTTTGTTGTTGTTGTTTTTTGAGGCAGAGTCTTGCTCAGTCGCCCAGGCTGGAGTGCAGTGGCTCCATCTCACTCACTGCAAGCTCTGCCTCCTGGGTTCATGCCATTCTCCTGCCTCAGCCTCCCGAGTAGCTGGGACTACAGGCACCCGCCACCATGCCTAGCTAATTTTTTTGTATTTTTTTTAGTAGAGACGGGGTTTCACCGTGTTACACCTGGCTAATTTTTATATTTTAAGTAGAGAAAGGGTTTCACCATGTTGGCCAGGCTAGTCTCGAACTGCTGGCTTCAAGTGATTCACCCTCCTTGGCCTCCCAAAGTTCTGGGATTACAGGCAAGAGCCACCACACCCAGCCTCTTTACAACTTTTGTATATGAAGTACTGTTTGAAGACGTTGGTTGTATGCACAGCAACCAGCACTGTGCCTACAGCATAAAAGGCGCTTGAGCAAATGTTTATTTAATCACTAGGAGGCCTGAGAGGGCTCCTGTTGTAGGCTTTGGAGCCAGACTGCATGGATTTAAATATTAGCTCTGTCCCTCGACCACTGATTTTAGCTAAGTCACTTGCCCTCCTAAACCATAATTTTTTCATCTGTCAAGTGGAGGTGAATGTACATCCCTTATAATGTCATTGTAAATTAAAGTGCTTAGAAATTAAATTATAATTATATAATTTTTTCATCTGTCAAGTGGAGGTGAATGTACATCCCTTATAATGTCATTGTAAATTAAAGTGCTTAGAAATTAAATTATAATTATATTAATTATATATTTATTATATTTAATATATATAATATATAATATATAATTTTATATAATATATTAAAATTATAATGTCATTGTAAATTAAAGTGCTGGAAAGTGTTTAGCTGCAAAGCCTAACACATAGGTGCCGGACAAATATTATTTACCATTGTTATACTTACCACTATTATTCTTACTTGAAGAACTATGTAGAAAATAATTATTGAAATCCGTGCAACAACATTTAGCATACTTATTAAATGCAAACTATGTGTGAAGCACTGTTCAAGATGCTGGAGTCTATATTTTAGGTAAGAAGCTAGACAATAAAGAAATAAATAATAAATGGGAAATTTTTATATACTTGTAAGTACTCTTGAAAATTAAATAGGGTAATATGAAAGAGAGCAGCTAGGGAATGAAAGAAGGGAATAAAGACTTTTCATTTTTTGTAACACTAGATGGTATACGTAAGTAAGATCATAACTAAGACCTGAATGATAAAAAGGAGTCAGGCTTACAAAGATTTCAGGGAAGAGGATTTCAGACAAGGGAACGTGGAAAACAAAGGGTCTGATATAGGAGCAAACATGCTCTGTTCAGGACCAGAACAAAAAACAACTGAAACAGTAAAGAAGTGGGAGAGCTATAAGGTCAAAGAAGGATAGTACATACTGACCCACACAAAGCACTGTAGGACAGAGTGAGTGAGGAGTTTGAAATTTATCCAGAGTGCAGTGGGAAATGAATCTAATTGTTTACAGCAGTGATCTAGGTTGGAGGTAATGGCAAGCAACACTCAGCAGTGGCAGAAGAAAACAGAGGAAGCCGAAGACTTAATTAAGATGGGAATATTCCCTAAATTCATTCTCAGACTCAGGGCAATCCCTATCAAAATGACAGCTGAGGAGCTGCCTTTTTTTTTCTTTTCTTTTTTTTTTTTTTGCAGAAATTGACAAAGTGGTCCAAAATTGAAGTGAAGAAAGATAAAGGACCCAGAATAGACAAAACAATCCTGAAAAAGAACAAAGATAGAGGGTACCTCCCAATTTTAAAACTTTATTTTTTTTTTTTTTTGGTGGCACAGTCTCACTCTGTCACCCAGGCTGGAGTACAGTGGCATGCTCTCAGCTCACGGCAACCTCTGTTTCTCAGGTTCAAGTGATTCTGTTTGCCTTAGCCTCCTGAGTAGCTTGGATTACAGGCACACGCCACCACACCTGGCTGATTTTTTATTTTTATTTTTTTGGTAGAGACGGGGTTTCACCATGTAGGCCAGGCTGGTCTCGAACCCCTGACCTCAAGTGATCTGCCTATCTTGGCCTCCCAAAGTGCTAGGATTACAGGCATGAGCCACCGTGCCAACCCCAATTTTAAAACTTGCTACAAAGATACAGTAATCGAAACAATGTAGTGCTGGCATAAATAAATAAAATTGGATACAGACCAATGAAATGTAAGAGTCAAGAAATCAACAGCTACATTTATGGCAAATTCGTTTTTGACAAAAATGCCAAGACAATTTGTAGGTTTTTCAAAAAATGGTACTGAAATAACTGGATTTCCACATGTAAAAAAATGAAGCTGCTGGACCCCTGCATCATGTCACATATAAAAATTAACTATAACTGGATTGTAGAGCATAGGTAAGAGCTAAAACTATAAAAGTTTTGGAAGAAAACATAGGAATAAGTCTTTGGATTAGGCAAACAGTTTCTTAATCATGACAGCAAAATCATAAATGAAAAAAATCAGATAAATTGGCCTTCATCAAATTTTAAAAAATTGCTTTAAAGGACACCATCAAGGAAATGAACGACAATTCACAGAATGGGTGAAAATATTTGCAAATTGTATATTTGATAAGGGACTTATATATAGTCTATACAACAAACATACAATTCAACAATAAAAAGACAAAGACTCAGTTTTTAAAATGGGTAAATGGGCCTGAATAGTCATTTCTCCAAGGACAGCATACAGATCTAATAAGCATGTGAAAAGGTGCTCAATATCATTAGTCATTATAGAATTACAAATTTAAAACACAATGTGATATCACTTCATGCTCATTTGGATGTCTGTAACTTTTTAAAAATGGAAAATGAATATTGGTGAGTATATGGATAAAATGGAGCCCTGATACACTGCTGGTGGGATTGTAAAATGGTAGAGCTATTTTGGAAAATGGTTTAGCGTTTCCTCAAAATATTAAACCAAAAGTTGCCATAAGACCCAGTAATTCCACTCTTAGGTATATAACAAAAGAAATTGAAAGCATATGTCCACACAGAAACTTGCATACAAATGTTTACAAAAGCTTGATTCATAATAACCAAAAGTTGGAAACAACCCAAATGTCCGTCAATGGATGAATGGATAAATTGTGTGGTTTATACATACAATGGAATATTATTCATCCACATAAAGGAATGAAATACTGATATAGAGTACAAGATACATGAACTTGAAAACGTTATGCTAAATGAAAAAAAGACACAAAATACCACATATTGTTGATTCAATTTATATGAAATGTCCGGAATAGGAAAATCCACAGAGACGAAAAGTAGATTAGTATTTGCCAAGGACTGGAAAAGTGGAGTGCGGGAATGATTACTAATGGGTACAGATCTTCCTTCTAAGGTGGTGAAAATATTTTATAATGATTCATAGTGATAGTTCCACAATTCTGTGACTGAACTAAAAGCCACTGAATTGTAAGCTTCATTTTTTATGTTTTATCTATTTTTAAATCCCCATGATTAGTAATGCAAATGAATTATACACTTTAAAACAACTATTTTATGGTATGTGCTTATATCTCAATAAAACTATTATTTTAAAAAATGGAAAGGGAGCATATTAGAAAGATATTTTCCAGAAGATTCCTCTGGATTTGGTAGTTATTCGTGATGACTCAATAGTTGTTTGGATGTAGGAGTTCTAAGTGTTTTATCCATCTATAGGCTTGCAGCATCTAGAACCATATCGTGACAAAGTAATGAACATTAAATGTGTGAAGAAATCATACATGAATAGGTATTAGAAAAAATGAAGTCCACATTTAGCTATGTAGATGATGACATCATTCATTAAGCCAGAAAAAAAAATGAGAGAAAGCAAATTTGGGGTGAACATGGAGAAATGTTTAATTTTTGGCATCAGTGGACATATAGATGGATGCGTCTGTCATAAGCATTGAGAAAACTAATTTGTAGCAAAAAAGAACAGAGGTGAATAATTTCAGACTCATCCTTATAATCTGACCATTCAAAAATAAAAATAAATTTAAAATTAAAAAGATTATGTACATAGTACATATATATACATATATATATCCACAATTGTATTAATCATATTAAGATAGCAAAAGTGATTGAAGCTTAGTTTAAAGGAAAGTGGTGAGTTTAGCTTTTGATATGTTACTTTTGAGGTGGTATGAGAATAGGAGTTCTGGAGGAGGACAGGAAATTTGTGTGTTTTGCTTATCATTGTAACCAATAATAACAATAACAATAGTATCCTTAGAAGTCACTAAACACATTTGTTGAATTAATGAAACCATTTTCAAGTATGCAATATGTAGTTAATATGTGATTTTTAAAACGGTAGAGTTGAGTTGGAGGCTGGGCATATAGATTTTGCATTACCCACATAAAAGATAATAACAAAAATCTTAGAGAAGAATAGATCATTTTAAAAATGGGAAGAGCTGGAATCCCACCCAATATTTAAGAAATGGTTAAATGAAGAGAAATTATAACCCAAATTTGGTTTTCAAAATTACTTTTTATTTTTTAATTTTTTTTACAATTCTAAGACAGATATTAATTATATGACGCAAAGGCAGAAATAAAAAAGTGAACTAAAATTTGGAAATGTTTTAAGGTTCCTAAAATGACACTGCAGAAATGGAAATCAGATGTCCTGCTCTAACTGCTATAGGATAATTAAATCAATTTTCTAGTGAGATTATCTTGAGAAGTGGATGAGCTCCCTGCCCTAGTCCAGTGGTAACTGAATCCAAGAGATTCATCTATATTCTTATTCGCCTTTTACCACTAAAGATAATGTCTTTGATCTGGGTCTAATAAAACTAGGTGATCTATATTCAGGGATAACTGTTATTTGTTGTATTACTAGTCATCAATAATAGTCCATCAGAGAAGATGGTATGAGTGCCTGATCTGTTACTTAATTGATTTTATGATCTCAGTAATATGAAATACATATTAAATCTCATGACCTTGCCCTCAAAGGTGTTAGAAAATATTAAGCACTCATTCCATTGAGACATGATTTCCAACATAGCAAATGTCATTCTTCTGTAAGCTATTAGAGATGTTAACAACTGCTGCCCTCCCAGTTAATTTTTAGTGGTGTTATTAATTCATGTTTGGTAGTTACGAGAGCATGAGATCAAGAACAAAGCAGAGCTTAATGAGAAGCCGATACTATATCTGGGCAAAGTCATTTTTGGGAATACGAAGGAGGTTCCCAAATGCTGAAAGGTCCACTTCAAATGGATGTGCAGGTGGATGTTCAACTTTCAGCTCAGCAGAGAACACAAGCCTGCACAAGCATGTGGGTTTGGACAGTTTAGAAACAGTGCACAAGGCTCTGAAAGTGACACATGGTTGTTCCATTTGCCAAGGGTCGGTAAATTTGATTCCAGTTTCAGTTGGCTCCAAAAGCCATGGCTTTGCTGTTTGATAAATTGCTCTGAGCCAGAGAAAAGCCCAAGTCTAGCAGTTCCTATGGGACCATAACTGCACCAACTTAAAAAAAAAAAAAAGTCTAGTATTTAAACATCATTCGTTGTATTTTATGCCTGGCTGAAACACAAAGGCATCATCCTTTCCTCTGTGAGCCACAGCTGTAGTGTAGCCGTCATTTTAAAGTAGATAATGTTGCTGTCCAGTCTCTCTTTACCTCATCTTTTCTATCTTTGGTCATATTTCTCCAAGCAGCCCAAATTCCTCAACTTTCCCAAGATCTCCAGGAGATTTGAATTTCGTCCCTGGTTCCCACATTAAATCTTACTGATAGTTACCAACCAGGAATGTGTTCTAAGGGAACATTGAAAGGTATGTGCAGAAATCCATATGCAAAATGGTTATTTACTGTACCAAAAAATGTAAACATCTTAAAATTAAATGCATTTCTTCAAACAAACCCAAGTTGTATGAAATACAGTGTAATAGTAGGGAAATGTTTAAAAAATTGTAGTAGAATATTTTTTGGATTATAAATGTTCATAATATATAGTTAATGATTATAATAGACAATGACCTAGAACTTCTTATATACCAGGCACTATTATATTTTATAGAGACTATCTCATTTAATCCTCCAGCAACCCTGCAAGGTAGATACTATTATAATTCCCTTTCTCTAGATGAAGAAGCTGAAGCATAGCAAGACTACATGTGTTAGTGAAGATCACTCAGCTGCTTTGGGACAGAGCCAGGGTTTGAACACAGGCAGTCTGGCTCTAATGTCTGTGCTCTTAGTGGTGAACATAGCAAGTTAGAAAACAGTTATTGCAGTTTTATACTAAGTTTGCATATATAAACACATACACATATATATGCATTGATAAATATAGGTGAGATAGACCCTAAAATGTTCACAGTTCTTATCTCTGAGTAGTGAGATTAAAGATGATTTTTGTTTTTATTTTTGTGGTTTTTTGAAATTTTCAAAATGTTCTACAATTTATATAATTTCTAGAATCAGAAAAAAGATTAAAATTGCATTGTACAATTTTCTATTTGTGTTTAAATATTAGAAAATATTAGTGTGATAAAGACTAATAGATTAATCATATACATAAATGTCTGCTAATCTATTAGTTATTTGCATAGTTATCATCTGGGGTATTTTTAACTTTACATTATCCTAAATAAAACTAATTGAAGCTGAAGCTACTACTTACTGATTGCCTATTTGTGCTAGGCATCTTAATGCTAGCAAAGGTCCTGCAAAGCAGATATTATCATCTCCAATTTACTACTGAGTGCTTGAGGCTCAGACAGGTTATGTATCATGGCCAAGTCTACACAGCTACTCAAAAAAAAGTTGATATTCAAATTCAAATCTATCCAGTCACAAAAACCCTTACTCTAATGCTTCGGCACTTCCAGAGTTGATTCTTCAGGTTAATAGTCCTGTAATTTTCTTAATCTCCTGCTCCCAATTCTGCACAATATACATGGCTGTTGGGAGGGAGGCCTCTAAGGTGAAATATATTTGGACAACACTGTTTTCAATATGCCCCTCTTAGAGAATCTTAGTGAATATTAATATAATAATATTAATATGGGGATATAAAAGCCCTGCAGAGGGAAACTTATATTTATTATCATGAAGCAGCATTGCTGCTCTAAACCAGAGCTTTCCAAACTTGAGAGTGCTTAAAAATTACATGAGGATTTTGTTAAATATGAATTATTATTCGGTAGGTCTGGGGTGAGGTGTGAGATTGCATATTTTAAATAAACTCCCAGGTGATGCTGATGCTGCTGGTTCAAGGACCACCCTCTGAGGAGCAGGGTACTGAAGGACGCAGATAGGAAACTGCTGCATTTATTTCTGCTAGCCATGATTAAGGAATTGGCAGTTTCAGGGAGTCCATTGTCAACCTTCCTGGGTAATCTCAAGATAGGAATAAATATTAGTCCAATACCTGTTATTTGGGTGATGGATACCCTAAAGCCCTGACTTGACCACCATGCAATCTATGCATGTAACAAAATAGCACTTGCACTCCATAAATTCATAAAAAAATTTTTAAAGATAAGAATCAGTGACTTGCAGGACTTTCTTTGAAGGATTGGGCTGAGAAGCTAATGGAGGGGTGGAAACAATTGAGATGGGGATTTCTGGACTGATCTGCATCCAAACTGAAAAATAGTTGAATTCTTAGGGACAGAGTCTGTAACCCAGAAGTTATTTTTTAGCCCTCAACAAAGGCTCAGTTTAATTCTTAGAGAGACTTTGAGGCTGCTTCTTTAATCTGGCATGTTTTTGGGTATCTGTTTCTGAGCTCCAACATCTTCCTATTACACGAATATCACTAGATAATGAAAAGTTATGCTGTCAATTTGCATCATTGATTGATTTTTCTCCCATATTCACCCTTTCTTTCTTGGAATAGCAAGAATTGTTTGGTGGAGAGAGCAAGTGCCGTGGAGTGTGATTTACCTGAGTTAAACTGCTGGCTTTGCTGCTTACCAGATGAATGAACCTGGGCGCTTTGTCAAGTCTCTCTGAACCTAGCTAGGTCTCCCCTTCTGTTAAATGGGGATACTATCCAACTCACTGATGTTCGGTTGTGAGGATCAGATGAGCTTATAACATAAAACCCAAGGCATACACTAACTACTTTATATTTATTTCTTCCATTTCCTCTTCCATTTAATGCCCTAACACAACCCACCTCTAAAGAAACCTCAAACACTTCCTCTATTTGGCTTCTCCTGGGATCTTAGATTAAGTGTCATTTCCTTCTAGAAGCCTTTCCTTACTCTTCTTCCCCTCATTCCAGGAAAGGTAGTTGTTTCCAACACATGCTTCCAGATCAGCCTTATAGTTTCTGCTTAATTGACCATCTTCCCCAATAGACCCCATGAAGTCAGAAGATTTCTTGTCCTACTCATTTTTGACTGTCTACTGCCTGACATATGAGAAGTGGTCAGTAAATATTTCTGGATTTATTGAACATATACATTAAGTAATTAACTTAGCCCCATTCTGTGGCCCTCTGAATAACTCCTGTGGTTACAAAACCCCAGGTTGAATACTTTAAAGAACTACCTCAAAAGACAACCTCTTTTTGGAAGGAGTAGTTTTCAGAGTATCGTTGTTCATTCTTCTCTAACATTGTTTCTGCAATATTGGTTTGTGAGTGTATCCTTTGTGATCAGTAAAATGTAATGCTATCCACATTAAGCCATGGACTCAAGATTTTAGTGTTCTATTTGTCTAAAGATTTAAAAGAGAGAAAAGAGTTAGGGAGGTGCTGCATTTGACAGAAAGCACTTTCTCCTGTACTCCAGTGGGGCACTGTTAGAAACTTGTTGCCTAAAGCGATACACTAGCAGATTCTGACAAGGTGTTTGAAGGCTGTTTCAAATCAGAGACAAACATCAGACAGTGAGGTGAATATCTTTTTCTCAGGCACACTGGAGTCTTGATAAAAAGTCTTTAAAAATTGAATGTATATCATAATAGCAGACATGCACAATCAGTATGAGCTCTCTCTTGAACAAAAGTCAGATTTGAAAACTTGACAGAAAAAGCTTTAAAAAAGAATCTTTGGTTATCATATTTAAAATCAGACAGTGTTAGTTTATGCTATTATAAAAAATAAAAGTGCTATCATCTTAGTAGTGGATATTTAAACTGGGCCTTTAATTTGTTTAATGCAATTAACAATAGGTCACCTTGTAAAAATTGTAACTGAAAGTAATTCTGCATATAAATATTTTAGATGGGGTGTAATTTTCTCACATGGATAGAATTCATCTTATTAAGAGTCATTCTATTATGGGCATAGTAGAAGTTCTTGCCAGATATAACTTCTTTTCCATCTTTTCTCATTCCAATTCATGGTTAGATCTCATATTATTTATAATTTTTAAATATATGTGATATGAATATAAACTTATAAAAATTCGGCCCATACAGATGTATATAAAAATCCTCTAAGAGGATTAAGGACCCAAGTGCAGATACTAATTTTCTCTGCTGTGCACAAATAGCACCTTTTATCTTCCAGAACACTTACTGTACTTTTAATTTAAAAACATAGACCATGCTAAGGGGGCAAACATATGTTTGTATGTATGCAAATGATTCTGGTAACGTTCCAATTGAACATTAACTGAAACTATTGATCTTCTAAACCAGAACTAACATTAATTGAAACTATTAATCTTCTTAAATCAGAGCTAAGTTCTCAAAGATAACCTATTGAAATCGAATAATTTTAACTATTCGGATAGGAATAATATTTTCATTATGATTTAATTCTCTCATCGTATCTATCACCATTTTTCAATAGAGAAAGAGAATTCTAAGAAAATAAGTCATGAGTAGGAGGATGAGAAATTGGAAGAGGCCAGCATATGCAGTAACCATTAAAAGTATGTGATATGTGGTCTAGTGGGATGCCCAGGACCATTCCAGACCAATTGAAGTCCCATATTAGGAGCTACATAAGAGGGTAGAGGATATGCCATGTGGCTTTTGACACATGGATGTCCATTTGTAAGTGTTCAGTAAGGGCCTATGGATTTATTATGGGAATGAGTTGGGCTCTGAAGATTCCAGCTATCATGGAGGAGACTGATAAAGACTATCCTGGCCTACTTCAACCTAACTTTTGCCCTATGGCTAACCCTATCATAAAATGTAAAAGCTCAGAGACAAGTTACAGCATGTGTTGCTTAAGGACAGGATTCGTTCTGAAAAAAGGCATCATTAGGTGATTTCATTATTGTGTGAACATCATCGAGAGCACTTGCACAAACCCAGATCATACAACCTACTATATACACTTAGGCTATGTGATATAACCTATTGCGCCTAGGCTGCAAACCTATATAGCATCTTACTGTACTGAATACAGTGGGCCATTATAACACAATAATAGGTATTTGTGTATCTAATATAGATAAAGATATAAAGATACAGTAAAAATATGGTATTATAACCTTATGGGACCACTTTCTTATATGTGTGATCCATTGTTGACTGAAAATTGATTATGCAGCACGTGAATGTTTATCAGGTAGCCTGCTTTTGGGTGGAAGTAGCCAAAAAAACAAGTAAAATAATCTAAACAGCAAGGATATGTATTAATAGATAATAAGAAGGGCAAAATTAGGTAGTTCCATTAAGAAGTCAAAACCTCTCTTTATGTATATGTTTAAGAGCAAAGAAATTTTCCCTGAGCCTCTTAGCAGACTTCCTCTTTGTGTTATTGGCCATAATTGTATCACATATTCCACCTGAACTAATTACTAGTAGAAGGAATTAGACTACCATGATTGGATTTGGTCAGTCATTACTGGTGCTGGTGCCTATCCTCTCTGAAGATTAAGGTCCCTTAGAGGATGGTAAACAAAATCTAGATTCCATTAATAATAAAGATAAAGGAGTGGAAGTGAGTAATGGTTGTTAGGTAGTTACAAAGCAATGAATGCTATGCAAACTTAAATAAATCATAGTCACCACGTGGACACGCAAAGGATGCTTTCTGCTTTATTATTGTTTAAGAAATTGAAATCTGAGGGCTTATCATTTTTTAAAAAATGTCAATGTTTCACGCATTTATATGTCCTCTGTGACATTTACACCTCCAAATGACTTTTAAAATCTGTGTATTAGAAAGAGTTTAAAGTTAAGCCCTATCCTCCTGGATTCTTAAAATTTCTGAACCCTGAGGGAGCATAATCCTACAGATTCTTGGCTTCAAGATTCAAAAGCAAAAGCACATATGATTATATTTAAGAGGCTACATTTCACTAGGATTACAAAAATCAGTAGCATATTTAAGCTTCATGTTACAGAAAATAGAACATGTTCAGCCATTTGATCACATCTGGCATTCTTTCAAGCATATGCCTCTTAGAGTGCAGTAACCTAGAATTGCCTTTTGTCCTTCCCATCTTTAGACCCTACATTTGTAAAGTGTTATATATCAAAAAATTAACTTCTAGTCAGAAGTTTGTAGTTGAATCCTCTTTCTACTGCTTAACTAGCTGTTAAACCTCTACAGTGTACTTAGATTTTTGGAAACTCAGCTGCCTCAATTTGCCTGAAATACCCTTGGTTTTAAAAATACATTAAAATAAAACTTGTATCTGTATAAGATCATCTTTCTGAATGCCAGGTTTTTAAGCCACCTTGCCCAATGTTTCTTTCATGCCTGAGAGACTCTTCTAATGAGCACAATAGGGGTTCTCCTTCTTATCATTTTTTTCTATTCCATTGTCTTCCTTTGTTCTTTTCTCTGCTTTTTGTTATGTCTTGGCTTAAAAGATGTAGTAGATACGTTAATTTGAAAATTATTTTCCAAATCACCTGCAGATATGTTCTTAAGCTTCATTAACTCTCTAACTTGTTTTTTCCTGAAAAAAAAAACAAAACAAAAAACAACAACAACAAAAGTATAAAATCAGCTTCCTTTCTTCTCCATCCTCAGCAGTAGTTACTTGCTCCAAGGATGTAGATGAGAAGCTATTTCCAAAGCCATCACAGCCCACAAGAAAAAACCCTTTGTAATTCTCATCTGGAGGCTATAAATGCAAGCAAGCCTGCCGCAGCTCTCTCCAGAGTTGCCGACAGTCTCATTTTGAATGTTCTGCCACCAGAGGGAACTGGAGTTGTAAGATTTTACAGTGCCTCACAAGTGCTGTATATACCTAATAAAATATGGATTGCTTAATGAGACTAATGCTGTTAAACTTGGAAATTTTCACATAAAATTTTCTGAGGGATTAATTGTATTAAATATCTCTAGAACTGTTATTAGTCATTTTATTGGAAAGAGATCCCTTTTCATTGATCCCTTTTCTTCACATAGATTTCTAAATTCTATAAAATTCTATAATATTCATCCACGAAAAGATTTATAGTGGAAATAATTGGTAGGAATCATGAAAAGGTAAAAATCTCACAGGAATGATAAAAATTATATATATAGTATAATTTTCAATTAAAAGTGGGAAGCTGATTAATTTTTAAATATTCTTTAAAGATTTAGACAATTCTCTAACTAACTCTGTTTCATATTATAGAGTGAAGAAGTTATATAGTATGTAAAACTTGCCAAGAATGTGACTAGCTGAAATGATACTGCCATGGATCTATTGAAGATAACTATATTTGGAACACATCAAGCATTCTGATTTAGTATAGCAATAAAGATAAATCTACTTTTTCCATAACTTCATTTTACCCAGACGTCCTTTGAAAGATGTCTGCAGTAAAATGTCCACTTCTTAATATGCAGTGATGACTCAGCAATTTTTCTTATGCTCTATTTTTTTTTTTTTTGTAGTATTGCAGACTTTTGCTCTCTCTTTTTTTTCTTCTAAAATTAGTGTTTTATTTTGTTTTGGCTTTGTGTTTAATATGTAATATCAGCATCAAACAGACTGTACGAAAAACATGAAGATCGCTTTTCAGATACGAAAGCATCATAAAGTTGTACATCAAAGCCAGCTTTTTTCTTATTTTACAAATATCTCTCAGTGTGTGTCCCAGAATGGTCTCAGGATTACTGGCAGCAGTATCATCAGGAGCTACTGGTTAGTATTCAGATTTCTAGCTTCAACCCTAGATCTATTGACTCTGCATTATGAATATCCAGCTTTCACATGGTTCTCATGCACACCAAAGTTTAAGAATTACTTTTCTGGAAAATGTATATAGTCCCTGATAATTTAACTTCTTGAACTATTATCTACGCCTAACTCTTGGTTATCAGCATTTTCATGGTCAGTACATGTTAACTGCTTTCAGCTCATGCATTTCATATTCTCTGGTCATTTTTATGTGGATGACTCCCAAGTGTACATCTCTAGACAGACATGTCACTTATTTGAAACAGGTTATGCTCCCTTGGAAAATTCATTCTGCAGGCAAACCTTATATCATTCTTTTTTTTTTCTTTTTTCAGAGACAGAGTCTTGCTCTGTCACCCAGGCTGGAGTATGGGGGCATGATCATAGCTCACTGCAGCCTTGAACTCCTGAAATCAAGCTATCCTCCTACCTCAACCTACCAAGTAGCTAGGATTACAGGTTCACACCACCATGCCTGGCTATGTTTGTAAAATTTTTGTAGAGGTGTGATCTTGCTGTGTTGCTTAGGCTGGTCTCAGCTGGCTTCAAGTGATCCTCCCCATCTGCCTTCCAAAATGCTGGGGTTACAGGCATAAGCCATAGCTCCCAGATCCAAACCTTGTTTTATTCTTTATTATGTCTTCTTGAGTCATCTTTTGCCACCAGCGTTTGTGTTAAATAAATTTTTAAAAATGTATTGTTGCATCCATTTCCCAACAAGTAATCTTACTCCCTTACTCCCTGACTTTCAATCCATGCTACATGGACAGTCTTCCTAAAACTTCCTGTCATCTGTTATTTCCCTTTACAAGGATTTTTTGATTCCTCTTACATCCTAGATTCCATTGGACTTAGATAGGTATCTTTATATCTCCTATATACAGTCTCAACCCTACGACCTGGTTGTCAATTTATTCTTCCAACCCACCTACTTCCTTTTTCTCTCAGTTATCTTTGCTTTGCCCTCTCGTTGTCCTTTACAAGTGTCTGATCAAATCTCTACAAAGAATAGATAAATCCCCAGTGCTCTCAGAAAGTTTCCTCCATGTCATCTCTGTTAGGTCATGTTAAACGTTCACATGTGACTGTGTATCTTCCTAACTCTGCTTTTAACACAGAGACTAAGGTTTATTATATTTTTCAACCTCCTACGTCATGTAGCTATGTACTAAATCTACAGAAATTGCTCAACATTGGTTGATTATTTTAGATGATGCTAAAAAAATAAAAAATAAATAAATAAAAAAGACCTCTTCTTAGTTTCCTTTATATTCTAGACTACAGATAGGAATATACGCATTCAATGTCATCACTTTAATTATAATATTGGTTGTATTTATTTGATACTGTTTATATCTTTAGTAAAGCTTAAATCACTGCCTTCTAATATTTTCTCATTAAAAATTAGTTTTGTGACAAATTAAGCTGCGAACATTGTAAATTTTGTGTTATGGTAAATGTCATGTAATTTGAACCGAAGGAGTTAAATCAAATGTGCTTTTTTGGCTTGAAAGGACTATTGATTTACTTAGTGAGAAAAACAGATGCCCTATTAGAGGACAATAATGTTCAAAATAATCCACTTCTTTGAGATCGGGTCTTGCTCTGTTGCCCAGGCTGGAGTGCTATAGCTCAATCAGGGCTCACTGCAGCTATGATCTCCCAGGCTCAAGTGATTCTCCCACCTTGGCCTTTCAAAGTGCTGGGATTACAGGCGTGAGCCACCACCCAGCCATAACCCACTTTTGACAGATTGATTATATCCTTTCAGAGGAAGGGTGGCTTGGTTTGCAGTGACACTCAGCAGTCCCCACATTTCTTCTAGGGCTCTGTCCAGGCTGCAAATGTATTTCTCTTGCTTAGTAATGACAAAAGGGAGTATGATTGTCATTTTGGGTGATGGATAAAAATCAGGAAGGCATAGGGGCTCGGTTCCTTCAGAAAGGAGTGGGTTGGCAGAGGAAGAGAATTAACCAGACCAAAACAGCTCTATATGAGAAGACACTCAAGATTCCAGGTGACTGGGTTCCAGGAATATAGAAATAAGTGAGGGACATTTTTTGTAAGGAGAGAAGCCTGTAAAACCTCAGGAGAAGCCAAAGAACAAGGCTTCAAAAAGAGCAGGGATAGTAGTAGCACACACCTTCCAGAGGAGATGGCACTTTAGAAGGCCTTATTCCTTTAGAGTGAGCAGCAAGCAGCCTGAGGGAGTACTAAGGAATTCAGCTGGGGGACCTTTGCTAGTGCCCTGCCATTAACTTCTCTCAGCTGTTCTCTGAGTGTTGCTCAATTATTTGCTCATTATAGACTATGTCATCTCTTCCTACTCTGTTTATCTTTTCCTGTCTCAGAGTATGTCTGGAAAGTAGGTTTTTGCTACCTTTATTTTACAGATGAGGAAAAAAAGGTTCCAAGAAATTAGGTATTATTCCCCCAAGACCACCTAAGTAGCAGGTGGTAGGACTGAGATTCAAACAAATGCCATCTGATTCCTAAAGCAGTGCTCTTTCCTTCATAGCCCACTGTCTATAAGCAGAGGTGGTGTTCAAAATATTAAACATTAAGTACCACATTTAACCTTGTTTGTTGTTGAGGTTCATTAGTACTAAACTGAACTACACAAGATTAATAGTGTGGTCAGTACTATGAAAGAGGAACTGCACCAGCCCAGTCAAACAGTCAAAGAGGATTTTAGCCAAGACTTGAAAGGAGAGACAATATCACAATATTATGATATTTGAACCAACTCTGATTGGTTGGTTGGCAGATTTGGCAGACTGAACCAACTCTGTCAAAACAAAAGGGGAAAGGATTTTTAAACACTGGGGTGAGCGTGTTAGGCTGTTCTTATGTTACTATGAAGAAATACCTGAAACTGGGTAATTTATAAAGAAAAGAGGCATAATTGGCTCGCAGCTCTGCAGGCTGTACAGGAAGCATGGCACCAGCATCTGTTTGGTTTCTGAGGAAGCCTCAGGGAGCTTTTACTGATGGCAGAAGGTGAAGCAGGAACAGGCCCGTCACTTGGCAAGAACAGAAGCAAGAAGCGGGGGAGGTGCCACACACTTTTAAACAACCAGATCTCACATGAACCCAGAGCAAAACCTCACTCATCACCAAGGAGATGGTGCAAAGCCATTCATGAGGGATCTGCCCCCTTGATCCAAACACTCCCACTAGGCCCACCTCCAACACTGGAGGTCATATTTCAGCATGAGATTTGGAGGGGACATCCAAATCATGTTGGTGAGCTAATGGAAAAGTTCTAGAGGATGTTAGGGGGAGGTTGATCAATATGATTGGGCTGCCTGTTTTTGCTAATTGTCATTTATGAAACTCAGGCTCCTACCCTTTCACAGATACTGGGAGATAGGGACACTATCTTGTTTAATGATTTTACGTTTCAAAGAGATGACTCCAGGTTTTTCAGAAAGTAATTTCTGGATTGTAGAAGATTTACATCTCAAGGAGACAGAGAAAGGAGCTACAACTGCGAATTTTCTAAAGAAAACGCTCTAAGAAAAGGGAAGTCAAGGGCCTATAGTGAGGAAGAAACCTGTCTGAAGTCTAGTCCAGCTGAGGGGCCTGTTAATGCATTCTTGGTCAATACTCGTTGTTAAATATTTTAAGTACAAGACTGTGAGCCACTTAAGGGTAGTATTTTCAGTTAAATTCTTCCTTGTATCATTATAGCATGTAGCTCTGTATATACATTTTAGATGATCAGCATATATGTTGAATAAATGAATACAGGCATACCATGGACATATTGCAGAGTTGGGTCCAGACCACCACAATAAAGTGAATAGCACATTAGAGTCAGGTTTTTTTTGTTTCCTGGTGTATATAAAAGTTATGTTTACATTGTACAGTAGTCTACTAAGTGTGCGATGGCATTATGTCTAAAAAAACACAATGTATGTATTTTTACTAAAAAATTTTGTTGCTAAAATAGGCTAACAATCATATGAACCTTTAGCAAGTCATAATCAATGTGGTGATGAAGGGTTTTGCCTCTCTATTGATGGCTGCTGACTCATCAGGGTGCTAGTTGCTGAAGGGTGGGATGGCTGTGGCAATTTCTTAAATAAGACAAGCAATCACACTTTGCTGCATTAATTGACTCTTTCTTTCCTGACAGATTTCTCTGTAGCAAGTCATGCTGTTTCGTAGCATTTTACCTACAGTAGAACTTCTTTTGAAACTGGAGTCAGTCCTCTCAAACCCTGGCACTGCTTTATCAACTAAGTTTATATATTTTATTAATATTATTATTATTATTATTTGAGACAGGGTTTTACTCTATCACCCAGGCTGGAGTGCAGTGTGCAATCCCAGCTCACTGCAACCTCCACCTCTTGGCTCAAGCAATCCTCCTACCTCAGCTTCCCAAGTACCTGGGACCACAGGGGTGTGCCACCACACTGGACCAATTTTTGAATTTTTTTGTAGAGATGAGGTTTCACCATGTTGTCCAGGTTGGTCTTGAACTTCTGGGCTCAAGCGATCTGCCTGCCTTGGCCTCCCAAAGTGTTGGGATTCCAGGCATGAGCCACTGCATATTGTGTAATATTTAAATCATTTGTTGTCATTTCAACAATATTCACAGTAACTTCACAGGGGTAGATTCCATTTCAAGAAACCACTTTCTTTGCTCATTCATAAGAAGTAATTACTCATGTGTTCATCTGTTCGAGTTTTTCATGAAATTACAGCAAGTTGTTCACACAATGTATGCATCTTAATTTAAAATATTTATTGCTAAAAAATTCTAACAATCATCTGAGCCTTCAGTAAGTTATAATTAA